>NW_019525419.1:216622-263353 GCF_002814215.2 Seriola lalandi dorsalis | reverse complement strand
GCTGTATTTTTCATTGTTGATCATTTATTCATGCATCCACAAGGCAACTGTTTTCCATAAACTGCCTTAAATGATCAATGGCCGTGCTTTACACTCCTGCAGTTTGTCTTATTCATTTTCCTGCTCTCTCCTCAACCTTTCACTCCTCCTTTCCTCCGATTTTGGAAGGGTCCCAGTGAGACGAAGCGGGCGTTTTAAACTGTACTTCTCTGAGAGAGATGACGAAAGGGGGCTTTAACAGGGTGACTCATACACCTGGGTGGAAGCAGAATGTTAAATAGATTAAATCAAAGGATCAAATTAACTTTTACAGAACAGATTGTCTGACAACTTGGAACAAGTTAAAGTGTCTGAAGTGCAACCCCCACGCACTTTCAGCCACAACGCCTAAATGGATTTCATTAAATAAATCAAGCTAACAACTGTGGATGGTAATGTAGTGATCGATGTCAGAATACGGTGATTACCTTCTTACAGAGATAAAGTGCTCTGATAGAATATCATGAGAATAATGGATTTGGCATTTTTTTACAAACACAAAAAGTAGATATTGTGTGTCATTATACAACAAAGTAACAACAGTTGTGACTTTTTTCTTTGTAGAAGGGACAGTTGAAATCTTGCACTGCTGCAATCTTCAAAATGTTGGCTCCTTGAAATTTTTTTTTTTCAAAATCTCCGTATATTTTAATGTGTTTCCATTACCTGAACTTGATTTCAGCCTTGTGTGTGTGTGTGTGTGTGTGTGTGTGTGTGTGTGTGTGTGTGTGTGTGTGTGTGTGTGTGTGAGTGCGTGCATGTGTGTGTGTGTGTGTTAAAGGGGATTGACTAAGGCCAAGTCATTGTAAAAAACGCATTAGCACCATTGCTATCCAATGAAAACTACTGTTTTTAATGTTTAAAGTTTTTCAATAAATTCAAATTAAAAACTCTTTTATGGGTTGAGATGAATAGAATCTTCCTACTTCTCTGGCTAATAAAATCTTAGAAAAAAAAAGAAATTACATTACAGCAGTCTCAACTAAAACAGGGCTGCTAACTATGTGTAATAATGAAAGTTATTTTTGTGTCTGTGGCAGAAAACTGGTCAGATTCGTAGTTTAGCTTTGAAACGTCCTGGTTGAAGCTGCTTGTGTTAATATCATATATAACGAGTTAATCACATTATATATTAATCACAGTTGAAACACCATCTTAATATTATTATTATTATCATCATCATCATCCTCATCATCATCATCATCATCATCATCAGATAGTTATCCTAAATAACAGTATGTGTAAACATTCATGTTCAACATAGGATACAACTTATATCAAAAGAAACTGACAGCTGCAAGCGTTGCACGCACAAACAAACACAGAGTAAACATTGAAATATAACAGTTTAAAATGCTCAGTGTCTGCCATCTGTACCAACCATTCCTGGATGTATGAGCAGGAATATAATGTAAAATCAAACAAAGGCTTACACAGACTCCATGCAGGATTGAATGTACTGTTTTCTGCATCAGTAAACATCCTGCGTGTACATGTGCAGGTAGTCTTTATCGTCCCTGTGCTGCAGCTAAGCTCAGTCTTGTCAAACAGCACACCTTCAATAGCCAGGGCAACATTTAACAGAATGTGGCAGTGTTGTAGATAAAAGACGTAGAGGAAATAATGTGTCATGTTTCTGAAATAGTATTACTGTGCGTTTGCCTGTGATTATACCTGTTTTCTCTAGGGACAGAAAAAAAGGCCAGTGTTTTCTCTAGGATTGTCTTCAGCAGCGGGGCGCCTACGTTAATGTTAGCTAGTTCACTCAACCTTTCCTGGACTTTTTTTTTTTAATTATTATTTCAAGGAGCATTTGTTCTCCTAAAATTGAAAAATTTAGGAGTGTATAAACAACTTAAGGGGTGAAATGAAAATGTATCAAATAAGGTGTTTTTCTCAAAGGGATACAAGGAGACATTAACAAGCAACATTTTAATTTAATTTGAATACAAAAAGTACACTAGGTTTTTAATTGAGTCTTTCTGAATTCTTCAATAAATACGACAGTCAGCACGATGTTGATACTGAACAAATACTGAAGGTCATGGTTTGAAAATATGGTCTATGAGCTTAATTGCCTATTCATGATATTTCATAAGATTGTGAAGCAGCGGCCACAATCATTTTTAACTTTAATTTTCAAAATGTATAAAGTGAGAACACTGCATCAGCCATCTAGAGTTCTTTTAAGAATATTTTAGGTTTGATGTCACTATCAGCAGGACATGGGGCACTTTCATTATGAAATGGCAGCTCAAAAAATGGCAATGTAACAGCTGGGGGTGTAAAAGAAAAAAAAAAAAAAACTTCATCTCCATGCTTAAATCTCCCTCTGGAAAAGCCAACAGCAGGGATTTGAAAAGTTGTGTTTGAAAAAAATCTATTAATATTGCAAGGAGTTGTTTATTCTCATTGAAATACAAGTACAGCCGCTATTGACATAGTTCTGTTTCCTGTTCAGTTCCCATCCCTCACATACAGTACAGCTGCCACATATTGAACTGACGTCATTTGAAGTTTTGTCAATCTATGAACTGGAGAAATCACGATCAATAGAAGCAAATTGTTGGCAGTATGTAAGATTTTCTGGTGAACCAAGCTGATGAGCTTCCCTGTTACGGACGCAGCTGCACAGGGTGACTACGTGATAGAAATAACTAAAAGTCCACAACCAGTCAGTCATAAACCAGGTATCAGGGGAAAAGGAACCACTGAGCAACATAACCTTGTATCCACAAACATAATGAGACTCAATTTAGATTTCTCAAAAATTACATTAAAACCCTGAATGGACATAGTGTTGATGCACTGCAATTTCCATTTCCAGCATTTTTCATAGCCTGCACCTGTTTGGTATTTTGGAGCCTCTCTGTGTGGGAGGAGAAGCACAGTATAGAGGAAGTGGCACTTAAAATGTAGCTGCATGCTGCATTTCTGATGTCAAGATAGACATTTTTGCATTGTCCCTCACATGCTTGCTGACCATGAAAGATAATATTATTTCTCATTCCACCCTGTCTCCATCTGCATTCTACATGCACCACTTGCCTGCAGCCACAAAGATACCAAAAGTGCAACCCTACTTCCTTTGTGCGGAGTGCACTTGACTGCACTTCATGCCCTTTGTTCACAAATCTTCACCCGAGGAGTGTTCAGTTCTGAGCTAAATAAAACATTCTTTGTCTCACCAAAAACTGAGTCAATTTAGTTACAAAGTATATTACCTATTTAAACGTAGACTAGCAATGTCAAATATTATATGCATGCATTTGTAGAGCCTGTGAGTGCTCCGTCCTGTCAGATCAGGCTGCAACATGGCACAGTTTTACTAGTATAGTAATCAACTGGAAAACTGGACCCGTCCACCAGGCTTTCTCTCAGTCCTCCTGATTACCACTCTAGCAAAGAGCTAACCAATACTATGAAGAAAGCACATCTTTGTCCTTGTTACAAAGTCTCACAATTTTGGTAAAGAATCTCAAGTGGACCTGTGCATATAATGGAGTCTGTGTGAATGTTGTTCTGTGGTTGAAAATTGGCAAAGCAGTTAACAGGAAATAAGACTATCTAGATAGAGAACTGTATGTGCAGGAATATATCACAGCGCCTAACCCTGGTGGGTATTAAAATATTGGTGTGTCATATGCTGCACTGCATTCATTTTTATTGGACTACTCTGTGTGTTGTTATAGTCCACTGTGATGTATTGGGGGTTCTGGTAGACTAATGGAGTGTATGGGCGACTCTGAGTAAACATCCGGCAGATGATAAAGCTCCTGCATCCAGCAGTGATCTATTCCTGGATAGGAACATATTCTGTTTCTACTGGGACAATGCACACACACATTTACAAAACAAATACACAAGCACATGCACACACACAGCTATTCCTGGACACACAGCCAGACAGAGCGGTTGGCCGTGGCTGGCTGGCACTACCAGCAGCACAGCTGACACTGCAGGTTGTTTGTTTGTGTGTGTGTGTGTGTGTGTGTGTGTGTGTGTGCGTGTGTGTGTGTGTGCGTGTGTGAGAGAGGACCAGTTTGAATTTTTGGTCTTGAGAGAGAGAGGGCATTTTTGGATTCACTTCTTCAAAAGGTTCTTTGAGGACTACTTGGAACACTTGGTTTTAGGATTAAGGTTGGAATTAGGATTTGGTAAAAGTAAAGGTTTGGAGCTAGGAAATACAACAAGTCAAGGAGGGATCTACAAATATAGCACAAATGTGTGTATGTGTATGTGTGTGCATGCACGAGGGTGTGTACTTGAGCTTTTGTTTCCTTATTATGTGGCACTTACAGTGACTCCATGGCCGGGGGGTGCATTGGCCTAGATAGTGAAGGTGTGTGCAGTCTAAGATGCATAGCTTGTGAAAAGTAAAAATGGAGCACTGGTTTCTGGGGAAAAATAATTTAAATTTTGATGAAGACAGAAACTACACTCTAATGAGCAATGACTCTGTGCAGTTGCAAAACATATTCAACCCACCTCTTCAATACTCAGCCCAGTCACAGTCTCAAGATGGATTTACAGAGGAAGGTTAAAAAGCAAGTTAAAAAGGGAATATTGAAGACAATGTAAATATTCAATGCTTCTTGCTTGTGCCCCAGTTTAGTTTGAATGAATATTTGAAGCTGCTGCCTATATTTTGAAAAAAGCCAGTTTCCCTTGCTAGGCACAAAATACTCTAGTACTGAAAAATATATAAATCATTTGAAGAATAAACTTGAGCTCAACAGTATTACAGAGAGTAAATGCTTTTTAAATGAAGACGTTATAAGCTTTATTACTATTTTTGTGGTGGAGATTTGATTTTGGTGGGAAAGTTCAAATAAACATTCATTATAATTTGGTGTCCGTGGAGCAGCGGCGAGGACAGATAAGAGAGCAAGCATGAAGGTATGCAAATTTATTATAGAGGTATCAATGCCAGTAAAGAAGAAAGCCATGAGGCTCAGAAATCAGAATAAGTTGGGCATTCGGTATAGAGGTTAAAATGCCAACCATGAACCACCATATCCCTGGTTCTTCAAGCATGACTGAGGACCCCGGTATCGCTCTCTCTCTCCCTTGTTACCCGTCATCTTTTTCAGCTGACACTGTCTAATAAAAAAGGTATAAAATGCTCTGTAATATTATTATATAACAAAATCAGTTGTTCGTATAACATTAAAAATGATTAATATATGCAAGATTACAAGATGATGCATAATAAGGACTACAATTACCATTTCAAATGCACTGTGCTGAAGAACAGAGAAAATGGTCTGTGACACTTTTTGTTCAGTGATGTGTTCAGTGATTCACATAGCTCTATAGTGGTGAGCCGATTTAGAGCTTTGCTGGAGGGACAAAAAAAAAGGTTTAAATCAATAAAAAATTATAGCACCAAGCATGGATGAGATCAGTCCAACAGTACATGTTGTTGTAATTTAACTTACAAAGACAACAGCTCCTGTATATTTCTTGAGTCGTGAAAAAGGTTAACTGCTTCTTGCAACCACTACAGCAGCTTCAGTGTTGGCTCTAAAAGAGTTTGGCAGGAAGGCTATGTCACTTGCTTAACAGCTAAATAAATTATGTAAAATGAAATGCCAAGTCAGTCTGATCACCAGGATACCACGGTCATAAAACATACTGTCTGCAGTCTACGTGCAACAGTGTGTATTCCTGACCTTCAAGTGCGCTTTACCTGTCCCTTTGTTATTTTGGTGCTCAGTGTGCATCGTGCGCAGGTGGGAGGGGAGGCACAACAAGATGGATGTTTCATGCACAGGTGGTACCCACCACCACCTAATACGTAGCCATCAGGGACACTGCTGCGTATGAGGTTGTTAATTCGGTCTATGCTGCTGCAAATTACTGTGACATGGCTGGACATGTCTGCATGCTGCCACTCTCAACCTTCTCGACGACAATCAGTATTTTAATACTGGTCTGCACCCTGCTTATTTGATGAACCCTTTTCATTATGTAGCACTGTGATTGGTAGAAAAGTATGAGACCCCTAATGTGAGAGTGAGAGTGAGGAGAGGAGAGGAGAGGAGAGGAGAGGAGAGGAGGAGGTGCTGTAAGGTAATGTGGACAGATTGTCAGACAGTCCTGCAGGGCATCCAGGGACACTCTGTTCTTAAGTCCTTAATACCACTCAAGTCCATCCAAGGTTCTCCGACATTCATGGATATCAGCGCCACGTGACCACGGATTGAAGCCTTAAGAGCAAGATGCTGCTGCTTTGTTCGGCCTGCAGTAACTTTAGATGAGATGCTTCAATGCCTCAACTCTATATTCACTTTCAGATATGGAAAAGAGGTCCAGAACATCCTGAAAAAAGAAATACCTCTAAAGTTACAGGAAGACAACTTCTATTGAACAGCACAGGTGCACAGCCTTTTCACGACTACTGAGTTTTACAGTACACAAAGGTACATGTGGCATTCTGACCATGGCTATTTTGAAATGATTATACGTTGCCAACCAGCCCCCATTAATTACAGCTACGCTCACGCCTTATGAGAGAAAAGAAGTTCAAAGCAACTTAAACTGAATAGCTTCCTCACTGTGACTAGTTACATGCCAACCATGCTTTCATGCTCCAATTTAATAACAAGGGAAGTAATGTGGACACTTCGGCGGTAGGTGGGAAGTATTGGAACGGAAGGAACTGAAAAAAGTTGCGTTAACATGTCAACTGTGTAAAAAAAAAAAAATTTAAAAAAAAAGTGACCTTTTCATTTTGGCACATTAGTGAATGTGGCAAAATTTGGGTTTTGATGATGGTGAAAGGAATCTAATAACATGAGGAGTTTTGCAGGTAATTTTGATAATCTAATACAGACATAACAGGCGGGATTTCTGAGTGAATATGGCAGGACAGAAGGATTTTTGGCCTTGCGACTATGTTTGGCAAGGGCAATATAATTAGAACAGCGTAAAAGAATAAGGACAGTGTGTGTGTGTGTGTGTGTGTGTGTGTGTGTGTGTGTGTGTGTGTGTGTGTGTGTGTGTGGCAGACAGGTGACAGTGAAAATAAAGCAAAAATACGGAAATTGAGTCAACATGAGAAATACTGCAATCATTCAAAACAGGAGAAGTTCTAATATCTAGCTGTATTTTTCATTGTTGATCATTTATTCATGCATCCACAAGGCAACTGTTTTCCATAAACTGCCTTAAATGATCAATGGCCGTGCTTTACACTCCTGCAGTTTGTCTTATTCATTTTCCTGCTCTCTCCTCAACCTTTCACTCCTCCTTTCCTCCGATTTTGGAAGGGTCCCAGTGAGACGAAGCGGGCGTTTTAAACTGTACTTCTCTGAGAGAGATGACGAAAGGGGGCTTTAACAGGGTGACTCATACACCTGGGTGGAAGCAGAATGTTAAATAGATTAAATCAAAGGATCAAATTAACTTTTACAGAACAGATTGTCTGACAACTTGGAACAAGTTAAAGTGTCTGAAGTGCAACCCCCACGCACTTTCAGCCACAACGCCTAAATGGATTTCATTAAATAAATCAAGCTAACAACTGTGGATGGTAATGTAGTGATCGATGTCAGAATACGGTGATTACCTTCTTACAGAGATAAAGTGCTCTGATAGAATATCATGAGAATAATGGATTTGGCATTTTTTTACAAACACAAAAAGTAGATATTGTGTGTCATTATACAACAAAGTAACAACAGTTGTGACTTTTTTCTTTGTAGAAGGGACAGTTGAAATCTTGCACTGCTGCAATCTTCAAAATGTTGGCTCCTTGAAATTTTTTTTTTTCAAAATCTCCGTATATTTTAATGTGTTTCCATTACCTGAACTTGATTTCAGCCTCGAGCTTACCATTCTTTTTTTTTTTTTTTTTTTTTAAAGCATCTGAGTATTTGTGTTATGTTGGACATATTTGAAGCCAGATTTAAGGGTTTGAAGCCACAAGCTAATACGCTACACTGGTGAAAAGCTACACAATAGGAACACACTGGGCAAAAATCATTTGGTCAATCACACGGTAAATTAATTCTCATTTCTTCATTGAAAGAGATGTTTGCATCTTTTTCCGTAACATGGTCCAGGTGTAAAAAAAAAACTGAAGACCTTTTGTTGATTCGGTTGGTAATTCTGTCTGAGAAATACTTTCATGCAGTCTGAAAAAAGATGCATAGACTTCCGCATGGAAACATCAATTGTTAGTTTTGTCTTTTTCTTTCTTTTTTTTTTTTTCAGTTCAGAGCTTTGTGAACTGAGCAGTCAGACACATAATCACTCTAGCTCAATGCTGTATTGATATGATCATTATCTCTCCATCAATAAAATCAATTCAGAGAAGGGAAGTGAGTGATGTACTGTACACTAAAAGGTAGCGCATAAGAATATAACATCTGCTGTAGCTTTGTGCTTTATTGCCAGAAAGAGAACGTTATAAAGCCACATTTATATATAGTTTGTTATTTCTGAGCAGGAAAACAGTTAAGATCTATGTAATACAATCTCAACAGCTATCCTAAAACTGAAATATAGTTCAATTCTGACACTCGTATCTAAACGCTATAAAGTAAAATGCAGTTCAAGCGACGCATGTAGGCATTAGTGGTTGGATTTACTGAATTAACTAGAATTATAAAACAGTAAGAGATGAATGTATTCTTCACAGAATAACTTCTCTTCTAGCTCCCACATGGTTTGTCATACTGAAATCTGTCTTTGTGGAGAAAAAAAAAAAAAAAGACTGCTGCAATGCATCAACAAAAATGTCTCTCAGTACAATGTCAGCTGAGAGGGACTGTGGCTCATTTCCATCACTACATGCACTTTCACACATAAACAGATGGAGATTTTTCAATTTTGTCATTTCACAATTCCAACCACCCATTTTAACAAGGGCACGAACAGCGCGGTGTCACTCACAGACGTTCACACATGAACATACACACACACACACACACACACACACACACACACACCATACAATTCTTACAAGTACTGGAACTAGAAATGCCTCTCATTCTTTCTAACAGCATTAGCTCTGAGATGATCTCCCACTGAAGGGATAATTGCAAAACAATTTTCCAGACTAATGAAAAGAATATATATATATCAACCGCTATATATATATATATATATATATATATATATATATAGGAGAAACAAAACAAAAGAAAAAAAACAATAAATGTGGCAGAAATTAAAGTTTTAAGTCAAGGAAGTGATGCATAAGTAAGGGAAAGTTAATTTACTGCTCTCTGAAAAGAGAACGTGATGATGGTGGATGGAAGATGGAGAAAAACTTTTGTCCTTTTCCCATCAAACATGATAACCATAGGCAGTGATCAAATTTTAACCATGTAATCCTGGACCTTTCTCCACTCCAACATTCCTGCTTCTCCTCATTTCAATTTGACTGGAGAAAAAAAATAAACACTTGAAGGCCAAAAAATAAAAAATAAATATGACAGCAAGTTGAAAACACAAGGTTTTTTCTCCATCACATCTTTAGCATGAATATAAACTTGCTGTCATGCAGGGTGGAGGAGCATTTATATACAACTGAGGAATTAATTATCTCTTGATAAAAGTTAGAAGATAATTATCTAAACTCTAATGTGTCTGAGCACATTTAAAAGAACAGCTCAACCGAAAGTAATAATCCCTCTGTATATACTTAATCATGTCAGCTCGAAACGCTTTCTTCAGAGTTTCTCAACAGTTGAAACAAAAAAAAAAACAATAAAAAAAGACAGGTCATTACAAAATATGATTTTAAATAGCAGATAGACAGTCGCAGCCTACTGAGACTTTTCAGAATATTTAACTTGAACAATGAGTGGAATAAAACAGAGCATCTGTGGATTCTTCAACAGCAAGACATTCATCACAGAAACCCCAAAACATGACAACCGCCATCACTATTCAGCCATAAGGTTGTTCAGGGTGAAGGAACAAAGACAGACAAAGGGGAGAAGACAGGAGTTTGGGGAGAAAGGAGAGAAATAAGGAAAGGGAGGATTATTTCTTTTTTCTCTCCCAGGCTGTCTTAGTCTTCCTAACTCCCTCTTCCAGGAAGTGAAATCAAATCAGAAATCACTCAGTTGTCCAATAATGCATTTTACTCTTATCTTGTGTCAGAGCAGAGGAAGAACACATGGCAGAATAAGATAAAAAAAAAGACAGAGAGAGGTGAGAAACCCTGAGGGCTTCCTGTTAAGACAACCACCCTTGTATTAACTTTAGCATATTATAAATCCGCCTCGGTGGTGGGTAGTGCTTTACACACAATTCTTCACTACCTGTATTTTTATTTCACTCAAGTCTTTAATGCAAAGTCGTTGATTGCTGCCGGACTAATAAACTGGAAATCAATGAACCCCAGGCCTGAAAGAAAAGAAACTCTTACTTTCTTTAAAACGACAACAGTGGCCCCAGAAAAACGAGCAGCCCCATCCATCATGGACGCTAGCTGAGCTGACAAGGGCAGCCCGAAAAACCGGTGGGAGAGGCAGGCACACTACACTTCATGGTGGGATCCAGTTTAAGTGGAAAATAGTATTTCGAAGCAAGTCAAAAAATAGTAAAGTAAATGAACATAATATTCAATAATTGGCTATGTCTGTGATTAATACCTATTGATAAGATAATATTATGTTTCTGTTGGCAACCCCTGGAGTTTTCACACTAAAACTCTCCGTTTGAGGTGCTGCTGGAGTAGTGGACACCAGCCGAAAACACAGCAAAAGTTATGCGTTTCAAAAACTAAAATGTAGCCTATTAGTGTGGACGGTTCATGAACACATACACTGGGGAAAGTATTAACCGAATTAACCGACATGAGCAAGATAAAGTCAGCGGTAGGTTCTAAATGTCGGTTTTGATACTTTTTAAAGTGAATTGCACGGCCTTATTATAAACAGACAGCGTTGATTCTGAAAGAAGTTTGGTTTTTTTTTTGTTTTTTTTAACAGCTTCTACACTTCTTGGCAGAAAAAAATAACAAAGATTGCCACATTTTTTATTTGGTATTGGATCAAAAAAGGAAATCAGGATTTATGCCCATCTCTCCCAAACTGTAAGCAGCATTTAATTTTATTTTTCATTAACTTTGTCCACTGAAAGCAATTACTGCATCAAAATCTCTCTGATGGGAATACTTTTCCTTGAAGTGCGTTTCTGTGTGTGCTTGCTGTTGTGAGCAACTTTTTATCCGTGTGTTTGTCTGTCCTTCTGACTGTTTGAAAGTTAGATGTTGGCTGACCTTCCTTCCCTCAGAGTTCTCTGCTGTCTGTCTTCCCACCACCTGCTGGCCTGCTTCTGTCCGTCTTTTTTTTTTGTGCATAAGTGTGCATGAATACGTGCACAGTTTGCACAATCTGGGTGATGTGGCTTGAGTGTGACTGTGATATTTGCACAGATACCTTCGTCAAAGATATAGCACTGCTTTTCATGGCAGTTAAAGCTGTTAAGGGACAAACTGCATCATTTGTGAGCCACAGACACTTTGTGTATCTCCCAGGTCGAAGCTTGAGCAGAATGCAGCAGCACCGAAGGAGAGAGAGGTGTAGGAGAGAACAATATTTAAGTGATTATGAGCCATTTATCTGAAAGCTGTCGCTCTCTTCAACTGAGCTTTAGAGGAAACAGGTTCCATTAATGCCTCTTGTTGAGCAGATACTCTCAGGGAAAACAGTCTGATATTGTTCAGTGAAATGACTGTGATCAAGGTAATCGCAGCTGCTTCCTTTCAATGCTCCACAACAACTCCCATGTCCAAACAGCATATTAAACATTTGAAATGAAATGATGCCATTATCAGTGAAAGAAAGGACGCTCTGCATTTTTTTTTTTTTTTTTACTGCGTTTATGGAAATAACGGTGGTGTGACAATGTTTTTAATTCAGCATCTGTTCAAATTATGACTTCAAAGTTGTTTCAGTTTTTACCACAGCTTCACTTGCTCTCTCCCTCACACAGTTTTGCATCAGTGAAATGCAGCTTGGTGTTTGAAGCCTAAACAGGGGTGAAGCACGATGAATAGCTAATCAATGTTTAGACACTTAAGGCAAATGTGCTTCATCTATTAAAAACTCTGATAAGCCCAGACCTTTTCATGGTCTTAGCTCGAAGAGAAGACTATGGCTGACTTCCAAATACTCTCAAGTGGTGAATTGGAAGTCTAGGGAGGATTTCTGAAAGCATTTGAATTAAATTACTCATAATTTGGTTTAAACACTATCCCTTAGCCCTGGCTTCATTGCAGGGCCCCAACACATCAAGTCACGAATCTTCACATTCACATTCAAATAAACTGGAGCATTTACATGCTGACCTAGCTGAAATAAATATTTTAGAGCCAATGTTTATTTTTCAACATAAACACATAGCATAAATAAACAGCACTCCCCCCCATCTACTAGAGCCCTATTGATATATTAGGAAGGTCAATAAATCAGCCAATTTTATCCCATCACAGATGCATCAGCATGCATGTCAGCCAATAAGTACGAATAAATTGCAGTGTGGATATGCCAAAGAAATGTCTGAGGTAATTTAGAAAAAGTGTTACATATAGTTTGTCCTCCGGAAAGTTTATTTGTGCAAGGGTAAAAATGCTGGTCACAGTTCAATAACCAAAAAAACAACATTTAAGGAATCCTAATGAAAATGTTTGCATATTATAGGGTGCCACAGTGGCTCACCTGGTACAGCAGCAGTCTGGGTTCAAATCTGACTCTGGCCCTTTCTTCCACGTCAACCCCTCTCTCTCTCTCTTCAGTAACTTTCCTCTCTCACTGTCTCCATCGCAAAAACAGCCAAAAATATACTTATATTTAAAAAATAATAATATTGCCAGATGTGGTTTCATTTTTGTTTTAACCCAATAAGTACCAGTCACTATCAGCTTCAACACTACTCATGTGGACCCTACACTCCACAAAAACAATACAAAACACTGTAGGCCACGACCACAAACACTAGGAAAAGTCCTATCTACCAAAACTGGGAGATAAAAAAATACTGTTAGAAATTCTCTGTAGAAACTAAGACGCTATAAATAACATCACAGACAGCCTAGTTACAGAAAAAAATAAAAACTTTTCACAAGTTACATATAATGTAGGCTCTAACTAGGCCACTTAATCATTTTCAAAGGCTAAACCCAAAGCCTGACTGCAACATTAGTGTTCATGAGGACAATTTGTCATACATCACTCTCACCTCGAGTTCAGCCGCTTGATGTATGTTAAGGATGGATGTTTCCCCAGAGTTATTCATTAGCACGAGTTATCCAGAGATGTATGCAAGTGAGCGCACTGGAGGTGTTGATGAAGGTATAAGGCTGGGTGTGGAGGTGTTGATGGTTTTTGTTATGTGTATCAGTAATGCAGTTAGAAAGAGAAGCAGCTTAGAGTGAACGCCATTACTTTGAAAGAAGGAAATTAGAGAAAATTTAGCAAAACAGAAAGCAAAAGGTACACACAACACAGACATACGACTATTTGTGTATATCAGAGAGAGAAGATTACAGTATTCATAGGTTGCTAAACAGCTTTCCAAGCACATTACATCAGGATGAAAAAAACAAATAAAAAATTAGAGAGCACATACATCCGCCAAAGCCAAGCAATCTTACACGTCTTTTGTTTTCAAGTAGCTTTATTCATTTGTCTTGCACAAAACAGCTATATGGTTTTATTACCTGTTGTGTCAAATGATCATGTCAGCAGGATGTAATTCATACAGCGCTGAAGCTTTATGAATTGTCTCACTGCTATGTCACAACCTCTATTGTTATTGTGTAATTTTATTACTTCCATGTTGAATGAAATACTGATGTAAACATTCCTAAATGCAGCAGGTGCCATATGCACTGACACTTGCTATTAATAATGTAACAAGTACAACTCTCTCTGTGTAAAAACGGATTCAGCATTCTCTTCCACCAGATCCGGATCATTATCTGGACGTCAACACCATTAATGTGTCCGATTTTTTACATCATGATCCATATTGGCTCATGAACCAAGATCGGTGCAAATCAATTCAGTGCTCTCTGCTTAATCCTGTTTACATATAAACAAGCAGGCGCAGGTGAAAACATAACCTCCTTGGTGGAGGTAATGATGTTCTGCTCTGTTTGCCTCCAAGATTGTGCCGACGTTACCTGACACGCCAGATAGTTTGTTTACACAGAAACATCTGGGAAGGCTACATTGGAAACTGTTTGGAAAGGGGCAGGCGCTTTCAAAACAATACAAGGTAGATGATTGGATGAACCGTCTATCCATCACCGGCTATCACGTGCCAAATTCAACAAAAGAGATTCTGTATCCTTCCTACTTTTTTCACTACCAGCAGAACCAGTTGGTAAATCAAACTCTTGCAAAAGTCTTTTCCATTTAAAAGAAACCTTCAGTACCATTCTTTGCTCTCCTGCTTCTTCTTTGTTTTCATCGAAGAAATACTCTCCAATCCTGATATGACTGATGCTATAGCAGCATCTACACCAACCTTTTTTGGAGGCACCATTGTTAAAGAATAATCTCTTCTCGCCATCGTCACACCTGTAGCTGTCAGTTACTCCATCACACGACACTGAACACTGTGGTTCGGCCACGAGTGAATAGCTCGGAGCCTCACAAGATGGTTTCTCACTTGCATGAAATCCAGCTGCCTCGTAAGGTATTCCCTAGCATCTAAGAGCAAACAGCAGCAGGATAACACCCTCCTACTTTTCAGTAATATAAACTGTTAACTTACTGGTTATAGTAGATGATGCCTTTGACACTACCATTAAAAATTTTGGTACATGGTTTAATAGATGTTGTCAAGATGAAGTGTTAATTTGTATGTCTCTCTCACCTTTGGCATCTTCAGGTCTAAATGCTCATTGCTGTGGAATATGTGCACTCCACCTTTAGAAATTATTCATCAGTTGACAATGTGTGAAATCTTGGTCTAAAATTGTAGAGAAAGTCTGAGAAAATAACCATGATGATGTTACCAGGGCTTATCTTAGTTTAGGTTTGAAATGTCAAATTTTTTCTTTATACAGAAAGTTTGACAGATGTGGAACTTGAGTGGCAGAGAGGGTTTAATAAAAGACCGTACATTATGGGAAAGTGTGGAATCCAAGGTTTCTGCAGCTTGACCCAAATTACAGAAGAAAAGTCAGGAGATGTTGGTCTGTAATGCTTTGATGTAAACATAAGAAATATACTAAATATCACCTTATCTTTTAACTTTGTCTGATGGGCCATGATGGTCATTGCTGTTTATGCCAACTGCACACCTCTGATTTTGCAAATGCTTATTGTTGTTGCTGTTGGAAATGTGAAATGCAACATTTTCCACTAAAGGATTTTCACAGGAAGAATCTGTGAGAGCAGCTTTCATGAAATGGGTACAGCTTGAGCTAGTATTCAAGTGCAGACACTGAGAGAAAGGACTGGTAAGAGGGAGGACCATGAACATGTTTTAGATTTTTACTTTCAGTACAGAGACATTAGTTAAGTGGTGGGGAATGGACAGAGTTGGACTTACTTTTTGAGGCAAGCACGTCCATAAGTCTCTAATCTATACAATATTCATGGAGTGACAGCAGTAGGAGAGAATGACACTGGTTTTAGCTGCAGCCTTGGCAGACACACCACAGAGGCGATCATTAATCATTTAGACTTCCCTACCACCGCGCTGTGCAGTAGAGACTTGATGTACAGGAAGTGCACATGACATTAAACTATGTCTGTGTGTGTGTGTGTGTGTGTGTGTGTGTGTGTGTGTTTCTCTGCTCCAAAAAATACCCACTTACAACTATGAGGTGAACACAAAAAGCTGCAAGTATACGAATACAAAAAGTTTATACACACGCGACAACATCAGGTTTGTGTACAAAACTGCTGACATTTGGACAAACAAGCACAGGGGTTCATCACTGCACAATGCGAGCAGTTTTTTAGGAGGAGCGAAAGGTGGCTGACTGGGAACAGTAAAGAAAGAAACATAAAAGAGATGTTAGTGATCAAGGTTCGAAATGACAGCAAATGCCACAGAAGGCAGAGACACAAGAAGGGTAAAGATAAAGCGTCACAGGAGAAAGGTGAGGGGGAGAGCGAAAGTGAGAGAGAAGGAGGTGAGAGGCAAACAGAAAGTGACATTTGACATTTAAACCATCTTTAATGAGTAACCGAAGTTTTGTGCGACACAGCAGACGGGAGTGGGGATAAAAAAAACAAAAAAATTAAACAACCAAAAACATGAACACAGAGAAGCTAACACCATCAATTTGTAAATATAAAAGCAACATATCATGTGGCCCTGAAGAACAAACAAAACTAACCACATTGCAGACATTTTCAAGAGTCCAACAGAAAAAAAGAAAATACAAAAAGATGAAGAAAAAAAACAAAAAATAGAGAGACATTCCAGAAGGCACAGCAGAGACACAACACAAGCTGATGTGACCAACCAGATCCTGGCTGGCAAAGACAGATGCCCAGAAATAGCAGCAGCCTCCGCCTCGGGTATGCCCACTGCCCAGCCCCGCCTGCTGTGACATTACCTGCCTACCGCCACATAATCATGACGAATCGCTCTGGGGCTTGCTGCCGACCGCAGACCACTCACGCCGCCAAACAATGACTGGCAATGGCAAACACCACCACAACATGCAGCCTCTCTCCCTTTATCTTCCGTCTTTTTTCTGTCATGGTGCTCTCATTTTTTCCCATTCTTTTCCTTATCTCTGCCTCTCTAACATCTCACTTCCCCTCTGTGCCCTCTCCGCATTGTCTCTTCTCTAGCCCTCTTTTCACCCATTCTTTTCTATTTTTTATTTTCCAATGCAACTCTGTCCTCCATCTCTTCTTTCAACTTCAAGTGAGGCAGTCACCAAAGAAAGAAAGCTGGAGGTTCAACACACTGAAGGACACTGAAGGTGACTTGTGTGTTCATAGCGCAGACAGTATAATAACAGTTAACCACAGCTTTCCATAAGCACAGGCTGCCGGCCGAACAGACGACCTCTCATTTAAGCCCAGTCGGCTACTTTATTATATTAACATTTGATTCTAATAAAATTGTTTTGATTTACAAGTTGAGATTCACTAGATCCAAGTATGACGATAGAGAAACACGTCCATCTGTCCAGCCCCCACATGCTCTATATGAATGTGTGTGTGTGTGTGCGCACACTCAGCAGAGAGGTTTGTGTTCTGTAGAGAGCAGGGAGTCGTCGTTAGTGTTTGACAAATATTAACAAAACAATTGACAACAAAACACGTTAAGACTAGAATTGATTGCAGAGACAGCAGACATCTTTGTAAGACAGGGCACATCAGAAAAAAAAACAATGGCAGCAACTTGACGATTTCACGCATTGAGCATTAAAAGGAATTAAAAAGCCCTCTCAAAGCATTTTCCATAGATGCCATAAAGACATTTATGGGCTTAATGAGTGAACAAAAGAATGAATTATCTTTGTTTATGTTATGCTTTTTACAGCAGAGCCATCTCTAAGACACATTGAAAACACACACGATGTTGTAAAAGTAACAGGCCTATTTTTTAAAAGCCTAATTCTCCTTTACAATAATTCAATACTTGTTTACAATGAGGTAGGCAAACTCATTAAAATATGCAATAATTAAGATCAGTGATTAAGATCAAAATTGTCTCCGGGGGGACATAAAAGCAGACCCCCCCCCCCCTTTTTTTTTCCACTGGCAACTCCATATCCTTGTGTAAAGCTTTGGTTTAACCTGATGATATTTCACTATTTCACCAAGTTGACTGTGTATGTGGGTAGTAAGTGAGCTCCAAGAGAATTTGATGGAAAATGATGTCAACTGCAATGTGAAAGCCATGACATAGTATGTCAAACCATATTCATCCTCTTCTGTACATCTAGTAATAAAACACAACTCAACACTTCAGACTGCAGTGGTTTTCTGGATGAACTACAATTCTCAGGCAGGAAAGACATTTATGTGAAATTTCATGGAACTGCCAGGATTTTCTTCACGGCATTTGTTTTCTACATCTCTCAGCATAAAGAAATTTGGGAGTTGAGGGTGCTACAAGGGGGAATTTGATAAATTTGGAGCATTATAGTTATACTTCCACAGTGTCATAAGTTAGAAAACTGTGGAGGGCATTTTCAGGATTTAATACCAAGTCAAGCCATATAACTCTCAGCAGTTTGTTATAATCTACCATGGGGATCCTGGTGGGAAAGAAAACATTGTTTATCATCATTTTTCTCATAAAAATCAATATCTGACAACAGGGATGAATTACATATTTTGCAATAACAAATAGGGTAACATCACTGGCTGGTATTTTTTCAAATCACCTCATTTCTCAAAGTAACGCAGATCTAAAAGAAGAGTCTGCTGAATATAATGATACTCAGAATGCCTATAAGAGCTGGTAAAATCCAAGATGGTGAATTGCTGTCACGACTTCCCAAGCAATTACCGGTGTTCCCCCTTCACTTTGCTCCTCCAGGCTACTGTCTAAATAAAGAAATGATGCTTGAGAGGCAAACAGCACCTTGAGAGGTAAACAGTGTAGCTCTTTAATATTTTATGACGCCTCAGCCTCGTTGCTACCAGTGTGAGCAATCCTACAGTTACAGTCGTCCATGTGGGCAGGAAGAAGGAAGAGAGACAAAGGTCAGGGGTTAACAAGACGAGTAAGCTGGACATCTTCTTCCTGATTTGTCTCATACGCAAGCATCTGTCTGGTCCCTTGTGGAACTGCCATCTTGGACCACTCCACTCACAGCTGATCCCTATTACTGAGGAGGACAGCAGCCTTATTACAGAGGCTGAGAAGTGTGTGTGCGTGTGTGTGTGTGTGTGTGTGTGTGTGCGTGTGTGTGTGTGTGTGTGTGTGTGTGTGTGTGTGTGTGTGTGTATGCATTTAATTGTGCATGAGGTAAGGAAGGAGGAAGGTAGTGCAAGGGCCATGGGGGGGGAAAGGGCAGCTGTGGGAGAGATGGTATGAAGGAGGTAGGCAGAGAAAAAACACTCATGTCCATTAAGGGCAAACCAGCCATTACATCCCTAGCTTGCAAGCTCGGGGCTGCTAACAGGAGCACTTTCCTTTCTGATGACAACTCAAAAACTATTTTCTGGCCAATTACTTTAAATAAAGTATAATGGGTGAGCAGTCACGCAGGGAGAGAAAGAGGAGAGGAGGGGAGAGGATTGATGATGTGTTTTAATACTAAAACATCCAGAACCAATACATCAGCAGTGTGATCAGTGCTGTCTTATTCACTTCCACACACTTTCATTCTGGCTATTTCATCTGTGATCCGGCCCTGCCCTCCAGCCCTCCCTCTGTCTCCACACAACCTCCTCTGGAGATTTGGATTTTCTCTTGTTTACTCTAACTAAATAACTATTTCCTGTGACATGTAATAAAGTGTAATCATAGGTTCAAAACACCACCAATCGAAGCACAGAAGTTGAATGATAACTGGTATTCAGCACAATGTAACAGGCTTTTAAATGACACATTCATCATTGCAATGTGCTCCTATTCGAACCATTGCTTTATAAATGTACAACATATTTCAGCAATACAGTCGATGTTGCCAGTGGAATAATGGTAAAATGAAAGCTGTAAAAGTGTTTATTGCCAACAGAGTTGAATTTACTCATCCAATAATCTGGAAAAGAAAAGCACATTACTGAGTATAGTGTTGTGGTGAAGTAACTTAGTCTCAGGAGGATTTGAAGAGTATGTTGCCACAGCAAGGAGGCTGGCTGTTTCAAGCATTTCCTTGTTTTCAACTATCAAAAGTAATTTTTGCACTCCACTATGATGTGTCAGTGTGGTGGCGCTGTCTTTTCAACTCAATACAATAAAGTTATTGTCTGCTTTTGAAGAAAATTGACTATAATTACAGAGGAAGTGCGCCACGGAGATATGTGGGGTGAACAATCTATACACAAAGCCTTGGCATTTTAATAGAAATTTAACAGTTCAGTCGTGGGTTAATTGTGACAGGTATAGACCGAAGAGGACGTCCTTACTTTAGATATGTCTTCTTGCTCGGCTTTTTGTTTGGAAGACAGTCATTTCTTTGATCTGACTTCCTTTGTCTCTTGAAAGACAATGCAAAAAAGTTTATTTAGCACAGAGAGGGAGTCATTTTACTTTCTCACAAAAACATAACACACAAACATATTTGTCCGCTGCCTCTGTCTTATAAAAACAGAACTGATTGTGTTTGAGGGAGGGACAGACAAACACAGAGGAGGGACAAATTTTTGAATTTATAGACATTTATTCGCCTTTCTGTTTAAAAAAATAAAAAAATCTCAGAACCTAATTCAATAAATACTGAAAAGAAATCGGAAACATACAAATAAAAGATTGAGAACAAAACAAGGATGGAAGCATTAGGAGAGACTGTGACAATGTACCATCATCCAACACAGCACACCACTAACTCTAAGTTGAGTTCTAACTATAAGCAATAGCTTAAGAAATTATCTGTTCATGAATAAAGTTTCACTTAAACCAGTTACCACAAATACACACACACAGCATACCCTCACAATACAAGCAAGTGTGAAAACTGTTTGCTGACAACTGCAACACCCTCTTCTCAGTCCTTTATTGTCACCTTGTAGGAGCAAATATCACCTTGTATAAAGGAAGTCATTGTCACATATGCATGTAAACTTGTGACAGATTTTATACATTTGAATGCACAAAGCCCTAGCCAAACTCTCACTGATAAAAGGGATGTTTCTTTTTGAGTCCGTGATGACGAATGTCAATCGATTAACTATAATGAGCTTGAAAAACCCGGGTAAGCACCATTATCAGACTGCGCAAAAACAATGCTGAACCAGCACAAAGATTAATAGGATTTTTTGCTGACAGAGAACAGAGTTGTAATAACAAAAGCTGTGGACTATGAATAAAATAAACAGAAAATGTCATTACACCAGAGTAAGTAAAAATTAAAACTCATCTGTTGTGACATGGACTTGATGGGAAATGTGGTTGTGCTGACACAAGAGTGGTGGGTGGTAAAATACTGCACATTCCTTAGGGACAAATATAGAAAGAGAGGAACTGTAGAGAGCAAGAAAAGCAGGGTGTTTGTGTGTAAGTGTGAGTTAAATAGCTTAGAGGAAAACTAACTGCAAGATGAATTCAACAGTCAAGTTTTGGTTGAAAGGTTGGATGAGCATAAAAGAAGAGTGTATAGAGGAGGAGGAGCAAATGACTCTGAGGGCAACACCAGATCATATATCAAAAACACTGCAAATGGAAAAAACAAAGAGAAGCAGGGGAGTAAATTACAAAACAGAAATAGAGGTTCTGTTCTGACGCTTCCAAATTTATGGAGAGGGAAACAGGCAGTGTACTGGGTGACTCACAATCGCATGTACTCAGTGTAAATGGCCTCATAAGCCCTATGCCCAAAGTTCATCTTTCATGTGTAGACAAACACAAGAAATCACACTACGAGTCAAAAGTTTCTGAACACCTGCATTTTTCCAGTAATTACTGAAATTTAGTGTATGACTCAGTGTTTCTGAAATTACAACATAGAGCCAATAAAATAGCCAAATAAAAAATAAAATAAATAAAAAAACAACATCCAGCAGCCGAACATACTTGTAGCTTTCTTTCTACAATGGAATCACTGTTGCAGAAGTTCCTACAAATGTATTGCACTTGTTTGCTTTGCTTTTACCTTCTGTGCAGTTCATCCAAACCAGCTCCATGGGCTTTAAAGTCTGGAGACTGCGCTGATCTTCCGCCATGCGTAGCCACTGTCTGGTTCTGTTCTTCTAATGTTTTGGCTCATTATCTTGCTGTAGGATGAACCCCTGACCAACCAGTCTGTCTTCCTTTGCTACATCTCTTTTCCTCACCATTCTGATAGAAATATACAGTACTACTTCCTCCTGTAAAGATGTCCTAATAATCCATCAGAGGATTAAGTCTGTGGAGAATATGCATGATTCTAAACAATAAGCATGATTCTAGGAGTATAATGTATGTATTTTTTTATATGGAGAAGACACTTGTTCATGGACATGACTGTGTTTGTATTTAGACTTCTGCAGCCAAATGAAATAAACTCTATGCGTTTCACTGACCTAGAAAGTGATTTTTTTTGTGCCTTTATATTTCATATATAATGACAACTGAAGAGCAAGGGACAAGGTGAGCAGAACACATAAAAGAACACACCACACATTAGAAGAAAGAATTATGGTGTTTTTGCACTTAAATACAAATTTTAAGGGCCCAGCATTTTAAAGAACAGAAAATAAACCAGTTTCTCTTATTCCCACTAGCCTCTGCCCATCATTTTTAATTTAATAACAAACATCTCCACACAAGAATATTTCAAAAGAAATACTGCCCATTTCTCATTACAGCATATAATTATTTATTTTATAACTTTAAAACTTTGCCAACTTCAGTGTGGATTCATTAAGTATGTCAGGCACATGTTTTTGTGCCTGACAAGACTTTAATCAAAGGAAATGTATTCCTTTGCTACTCCATCAAAGTGGTCATCATTTTTCAGGAGAAATTTATATTAGGAAATTATGAAAACAGAGTTAAATACAATTTCTGCCAAGGTAGTTTTGACAAAAGGATTTTGACAGATATATGCTCTGTTCTTAGGCAAGAAAACTAATCTACTTTTAATTTGCCTGTAATACAAATATTCATTACTTTACAACATAACATCACATTATAAATGTAATCTAAGCCCAAGAAGCATCAAGCACCTAATTAGCAGGTGTCTCAGGTAGGCCTCTTGATACTTCCTAAGTTGCTAAGATGGATTTTTCTCACATACAACACACACACACACACACACACACACACACACACACACACACACACTTGGGCACAGCAATGCCACTTAAGAACACAGTTACACTTAACTACATCATTTAAATGAGACAAAGTAAGGAAGGGCAAGGGGATGGAGAGCAGAGGAAGAGGACAAAAGAGGAGATGTGAAGGGCAATGGCAGAGGTGAAGACTTTCTCTGTGTAGTGAGGTGAGGCTTAAAACATGCAGCTTTACAAAGGAAGGAGAAGATGAAAATATGAACGTGATCAGAGAGGAGAAACAGGGATATTTGCACTGACACACACACACTCACACACACACACACACACACCTCATATCTTATGTTCTGCTGCCAGGAAGGGAATAGCGAGGCAAAGTCAATGACACAGACACAGACAGGTGGGATGATATAGAGGGAGAGTCATAGAAGAAGAAACAGGAAGATAGACAGAGAGAAACAGAGATAACTCTACTGACGGATGATTCATGAAAATTAAAACCTTTCTTGTTGAGGATATGCTTTCATTTTCCCTCCCCACTGCGATCCCTTTCTTCCTGAGCAGTGAATGTAGCTTCAGATACACCGATTGCATGAGTCTGTACATGCATGCAGATGTTGCATCAGCAACTCACCGGACTCAGGATGAACATATTTTATGAAAAGGGAGGATGGTTTTATACTGAAAGAATAAAAGAAAAGGAACAGTGATATGCCTGGTCTTCAGTGGCGTTACTAATATTTTCTGGGTGTAACCCCAACTCATCTGTCTTAACACAAGGTACAACATACGGCAACCATCATATCAAAAAGCATTGAATCCCAAAATAATAATACATCCTCTAAATAATTCCATTTAAACATAATTAACCATCATCATCATTAAACTATTAAATTAGAATTCCAATAAACATAAAATTGGCTTATATGATAAAGTATTAGGAATTATTGATTCAAACACATGAAAAGGTATTAAAACTCCAGATACAGATACAAATTAAACAAAAGAATACAAATTATTTTCTAGAGGTTTACTAACTACGAAAATCAACCTTAGTTACTGTGTTGTCAACAGCTTTAATCACTGAGGAGCTAGGTTAGCATTAGTAAAGGTTGCATCACCAAATATGCAGTTACCTAATGTTACAGTTCCCTCACCACTGACGGGAATGGCACTCAGTAGAGCGCATACCTCTGCCAAGGCCAAACAATCCAACACATGTCTGTGAGATCCAAATTATATTCTGGATCTGCACCAAATTGAACAAAGTCATAGATCTCAACACCATAATTGATTTTTCACATCAAGATCCATGAATTATTCCCTGAGAAATTGACAAAAATGTCACAAACTGCCATATCTCACAATGTTTAGCAAAGTGTTACTGGATCCTGGAAACAAACAAACAGACTTGATATATCGATATAGTTTGATGCTGCGTGTCTTCCATAAAGCAGCGCCAATGTTTGCATCCCTCGTCTCTCACACCCTGCCCCCCACTCTCCCTCTGCATCTGCCTGCAAACATGGCCCCACTTGTTCACAAGTTCTCCTTCAACATGGAAGGAGACACAGCGCCGGTGTGAAGAAGACCTCAGTTATTTGCAGATCATTTGGATTTTGTTGAAAGTAACTGAAGGAGCATTCCCTGAGATAATTTTTATAAAAGCTACTTTATGTAATTTTTCATTTACATCTTTTTCAACTGTAATTTCCAAACAGGAAAGGAACCATTTTATTTTGATCATAATCTGTTTCAATAAAAGTGTGACATCTTACATGTGACTTACAACGAAACATTTAGCCCACTAATATACACACACCATTCCTAATGAGAAATGCATTAAATTGAAAGTTGTGGTACAAGAGAAACAACAAAAGACACAAACTAAATTGCACATACTGTTTTGCAAACAACACATAGCTACAAGTGAGTGTATAAATGCCACTATGCCACACAGACATGACTCCAAACCACAGAAAGTCTGTCCTTCTTGTCTCTCTTTTTCACGCATACACAAACGGTTACTGTTCTGTCTCCTCTCAAGGTATTCTTTTGTTGTCTTAAAAATGATTTCTTCTTCAGTCACACACTGAGTCGGCTTGTAGGCAAAGCATTAGAAGACTTAGAAGAATTTCCTTTGGCATGACTTGCCACAGAACCTGTGATGTTACACTATGTAGTTTCACTTTGTAGCCCACCTCTCCAATATTCACCCAAACCTGTAAAACATCTCCAGAATCATATCTCACGATGGAAAATACATGGCTCTTTCATGGTTTCTACGGGAGGGAATCAGAAGCAATAAAAAAAATCAAATATAAAAGCCATTTCAAAGCGTAGAGTGAGGCTTTGGAGTGACTATACAAGAGACCCACACAGGACAACTTGAAAGGGAGATGAAGGAGATGACTCAATCGAGTTCGGGGGTAACATGAAAAGAGCTTTGTGTGTGTGTGTTTTTCTGTGTGTGTTTCCTATATTATATTTGGTTGGAATTGAACACACACTACAATGTTAACACTTTTTATTAGGTGTACAAATACACAGCAGGCTAATAAGTTTGTATTAGAATTATAATTAAAACAGTGCGCAGTGGTGCATGTCTTCATAACTTGAGGCTTTATCACGAGTCACAACAGACTGCGGTCTATTGTTTAATAAAGGATTGCTAGGCCTGTGTGCATAGAGACAATAGATAACACTTCAATGACACCAACTCATGGGACACAGTCAAAGCACAGTGCCTCAGTTCGGTCTGTAAGTTGCTGTTGAACATTGCTCTACTCAACTGAACTCTGAGAGGAAGCCATTTTAAATATTGGTAGTTTTGCGTGCTTATCTGAAAACTAAATAAATATCTCACTTTAAGAGAAGATTTTCCAGAAACACAAACCCTCCAAAGAAGGTCAGAGGTATTGGACCTCCTCCTTATTTGCCCTGGAATCTGCACTTGCTGCCAAAACTAAGGTTATTTTTCTGTGTTTTTACTTGAATGTCAGAAAGGGGCAAATATGCTAAATTTAAACAACTGAATCACTGGGCCTCTTTGGTAAAAATGATATTAGATTTTACTTGAGATTAAGAAAGGTCTTTAAGAGAAGGTAATGAAACTAATATAATTATATCTGGAGCGACAGCAGTCATATATTAAATAATGAGGAAAATCAATGGAGGCCACAGAATTATAGTTAGAATAAACTTGTTTCATGTTTCCTTGGGCAACAAGCACAAAACTAAAAGAATCTTTCATAAATGAAGTCTGTTGACACCGTTTTATATTTGTAACCACACACTGCTGGTAAATATTTAACAATACAATTGTTCTTGACTTTGTCTTTACAAAAGTAGAACATCTACTTTTTCTTGTTTGTTTCTGTCACTTCTCGAGTGTCTAGGAAGGAATGTCACAGTTTTCCTTCAGTTATTATACACTACGCAAATGAAGATACAAAATGAAGATCACAGCAAGTAAAGGAGAGTAGAAAAACAAGCAAAGTACAACCTCAAAGTATCTGTTACCACATGTATCACAAATGAGCTGCAAAACTGAATTTGACCAAAAAAAATGCTGTCCAAGAGACAATTAGAAGCGTGGCTGCTGAAGAACTGACTGCTCGATGACCCACTACTTCTGAAACACTTCCAGCAAATGTTTCAATTGCAACAGAGAATGATGAATTAAGTAATGCTTCCCCCTGGCATTCTTCAGCTAGGCTCTGACTACAGGAGTTTCAAAACTCTAACCCATTTCGAAATTGGGTTGCGTCACACAAATCAGGAGAAATTTAACAGATTATCTTCTCGATAATCTCAAACATGCACACACTACAAGATTTGAAAATAATGGCGCATTACACACTACAGGATATTATTAAGATTATTCTGCCAGAGGGGGCAATGAGGGAGCAATGCAATACCTCACATGATCTAATCTCACGTGATCTCACAGGGGAGCAGATGTTAACAAAAATGCTATCTGGGGTACAACAATTTACTCTAACAGTATTAAATACTTTGCAGTGACAAAAAACAACAGCAGAAGCGTAAATGAGTCTGAATGAGGAAACATTTGGGGGGTGAACACAGGTTGTCTATTCTTCAGCAAGAACTGGAGGTGAGATTTTAACTATAAATTTTAATATCTGTCAGCAGTAGTATGCTAGCTATCATCATCATCATCATCATCATCATCCATCCAACCATCCTGGTTTAAAATCCTAAATATGAAACATGTTTCAAATATATATCAGGGTGTCCCCCAATGAGTCTGCGAGCAGTTCAACTCTTGTAGTCTGAGGTTTCAGGGGGGACTGACTAACCCATGCATGCACCTCCAGTCTTTTTATGTTGTAGGGTCATGGTTTAGGAAAGGTGGTCTCTATTCAATACTTTCTGTCCTTTTCTCTGTGTCTCTAAGTCTCTCGATGTCTCATACATTAATGTTCCTAAAGCATACACAGAGGAAATCATGAAAAAAAATGATGATGAAATTATTATAGAGAATCCATATGCACATTATAGAAGGTTTAAAAAAAGGAAGGTGTCTCCTTTTTTGCATCTTTCCTCTCCCATTACCGTTTCTCTTCTCTCACTCCTTCTGTCTCCTCTACAGCACCATGTCACTCATTTACCCACATTTGGCCACCTGGCAAAGCGTCAAGGGGAAAATACGTGCGTGTGTTCATTAAGAAATAAAAAAGGGTTTACTCAGTTTTAAAGTGTAGTGTCCAAGTGTGTGACTGTGTGTGTGTGTGTGCATGCATTAGTCAGAGAACAGGGGGAAGAGAGTGAGTGTCTGTCAGAAGTCAGCGCTGCATGCAATGTTTATCCACCACATATTGAGCAGTGCTGACCAGAAAGCCCCACCGGGGCCATTGGACCAGCTGGTGTTATAGTGGCGCAGACACAGCCCTAAACACAAACACCTCTCTACCTCTCTCTCTCTCCCTCTCTCTCTCTCTCTCTCTCTCTCTCTCTCCCCCTCATGCACAAAAACAAACACTCATTCTCTCATCACCACACATACATCATGGTATGGCAGCCCTTCCATTTCACTCCTCTCCTTCACCTTACGCCTCATCAGACATATTATAATTAGCCGTGCTGAGTAATTAACATCCAAATTAGGACGTTCATTTGCATATCTGCCTTAATTTGCATATACTTCCAGCAGCACACAGACCTGACATTCCCCCACACACACATAAATGCCAGTACAAAGTCTTTTTGCAGTACAATGGCCTACCATCACAACACATGCACACATTAATTTTTTTACACATATATCTTATATCTCTATATCTATAAAAAAAACTGTAAGAAGAGAGAGGGGCAGAGGTGGAGAGGTGAAGGAAAGCTGGAGCTGGGGTAGGAGACAGAGCAAATCTGGGCAGGCTACAGGAGGGAGGGAACATAAATGGAACTGAGGAGGGGGTCAGTAATAGAGGTACCCATGATACAGTGAGAAGGTGACACTCTCCAGATGAGAGAAGGCAAAGTAAGACAGAAAGAAGACTGCCTCACCATTAATACATCTCACTTAAGACCATAAAACTTTGGAATTGAATCCATGGCTATGGAGAGAGAGCACGTGGCAGCTCTGGAAATCAGACTGATGGCTGTTCAAGCTTGGAAAAAGAAGTGAGAAGGAGAATGACGAAACACTTCTCTCTCTCTGTGACATTTGCCCTCTGAATGCCATCAGCTCAACAGAGCGGAGCAGCAAAGAGTGATGCAGAGTCAAGGGAGGAAGAGAAAGAGAGCAAGGGGGGGGACACAAGTGAGAAGATAGAGAAAAAAGAATAGAAAGGGCATGAATGACGGTAAAGAGGAAAACGACGTCAGGACGGGCAGAGCAGTTCCTGCCAGACATTGTTTCACCAGTCATTGCACAGAAGAGGAAACCCTGAGTTATGCCTCTGCGTTCCACATCGCTTTCACGATTTATGTTCCGGCGAGGATAATGCAGCTAGACGGCTCTGTTGAAAAGACACCCATAAATCTGATCTTGTTTTCGATTTTTTTTTCTCCTGTTCTTTCTTTTTCAGCGCCCCTCAAATCCTCTCAGTCTGTATTCTTTGGCATTCATCTGCTCTGGTCTATGTCCCGACTTCTTATGTAAAGGTATTCATCAGCAAGCCTTTGTCTCATGTATATACAGTATTCTGCTGTGCTTGTAGAGCTTGTAAATACAAAATCTACACACACAAATAACTCCCTCTCTGCGTCTCTCTAATGCAGCAAGGCATCATCCACCCAGCACTGAGGCCTTGATCTATTCCTTTTCAAGCATTAAAAGAAAATGGCTTTACATAACAATACCAGGTCTTCTCAAATCTAAGCAAATGACATTGACTTTTTACTGAGTTGAAGCCAATTCAACCATTACATAGCCAATAACAATCGTGGAAAAAAAAAATATATATATATATATATAAAACAAACAAAACAGAGTCCACACATTACATTCACCTTTGAAAATTGAATGAGTCATTGAAGTCTCTATGGAAATAAGAGTTAATCTAAGCCTAGTTAGCCTTGCTTCTGGCTCTTGGCCATATGGAGGTCTTTTAAAAACAGGAAAAATAATGATAATGTTTGGTTGAGCACAGACAGCCAGTCAGCCCAGCACTCTGACTCCAGAGACCCAATTAATACCACTGTAAACCACAGCTGCCCTTCACAGGCAACACCAGTCTGTGCTGAGTGCGTGTGTGTATGTGTGGGTGTGAGTGTGTGTGAGAGAGAGAGAGGGGGGGGGGGGTGTAAGGGTATCACAGGGTGAGGATATGATTGAATACAACACCCTGACCATGGCTGCCCTCCCCGCGCACTAATCAATTATCATAGACAGAAATCATCTTCAGATCACTGGCCAAGCAGCCAATCATGACCAGCAACATAACCGCTGATACCCTCAATAAATGTCGTGTTTATGGTGCTAATCATTTCAAAAGCAACTGGGGCATGTAGGTTTCCTCTGAGCCATAACATTATGTGGAGAAGAGTTTCCCAGTAACCCCTTTAAGGCTGACATAAATACTTGTCTCCTGTGTGAATTCCTAGCATGTTAGTCAAGTTAAACTGTGGTGAGTTATGTCTATCATAAGAGCTGAAATGATTAGGCAATTAACCAATTGCACGTGATAATCGATTAATCGTTTTAGTCATTTTTCAAGTTAAAAGATCAAAAATGTCTTAGTTTCAGTTTCTCATTTGTGGCGATTTGCTGCTTTTCATTGTGTTATATAATATATGAATCGAGTATGAAATTGTTTTTTTTCACAATTTTCTGTCATATCTTAAACAATTAACTGATTGATCCATAGCGGAAGATCCTTCGTTGCAGCCCTATCACATTAAAAATACCTGTCTTTAAAACAAAGCTGTAACTTCCTCCCAAACTGAACACCTGTCCCGTTAATTGCCCTGCCTGCCATTTCGTGAACCCGTTAGTAAATAGTTCTCACCAAAAACAACAGATAATTAATGTATTGAATATTCAGCAGAACTTCACTTAAAACAGCCAAAAGAAACACATAAAAGGATACGAAGTTGTCGGACAGACCGTTAACGCTCTCCTTGCCAACTTGTGCAACTCAGACGCGAGATAGCAGACAAACATTTCGAAGCCAAGTTGATTTTTTTCCATTTTTTTCTTTTGCAGGTGCCTACCTTTTCCGCCGAGAGCGCAGGAGTGGCCCCAGATAAGCCAAAACAGCAAAAAAGGGACCCCGAGTGTCTGCATGGTGGTCGAGCTTTGTGGGTGATGTCCTCCCGTCCTCTGCTCTTCTCAAATCCTGGATCACCTCCCTTGCGCGAGGATCTTCTCAGCTGGCCGGGCGCGCGAGGGGTTGTCGGTAGGTCGAGAGACAGTCACTGAGTACTGTCAGGAAAGAGAGAGAGAGATCGGCAGAGACTGACGTTAAAGCAGCGTCAATAAAACTATATTTCCTGTTAGAATTTTTCAAAATAAAACACAATCGACTTTTAATGTTGAGAAAGACCAAATAAGGATACCACAACCAGGCTGCATTTATACACGATGAAGAGTAATTACTTTTAAATACATGTTTTAGTTATTATGGGTGCCATAAAGCACGTTTACTCCAAGCTTGACAAATTGTACACTTTTATTTTGAAGAATAAAAGTATCCTTTTCGCGCATTATCTGCCTTTATTTGGCAAGTTTGATGTAGTAAGAGGGAAGGAGCAAGTGATGGGCAGGAGGGGATGTATAGGGAGGGGATCTCTCTGAGATGAGATTGAATGTGTTGGTAGTTTGGTGCTATAAAAGGGGGATGGATTGATTTTTGACACCCCAGGAAAGGGTTCCTGCCACCGACAATTTGCTGCCAGTGATTGCATTCCTCTACAGGAATATAACTACAGTAACTCATTCAATTTGATAAATCCCAAGCTACTATGAGGTAGGACACCAGATGCTTACCACATCCCTGATCAGTGATTTATTATGGGAGCTATGGGATCACAATGCCATGAGCACAGAGGGAATACTAATTCTCCCATGATTCAAGTTCAACACATGAAACAGCTTCAAAATCAGTGATTCTGATTTCCTTTACTTCTAATTCCCATGTGAGCCCTTAGATTTATACAAATCTGATTCCATACCAACAACCCCCAGGTTGACTACCACCGTTCTAAATTACCTTAACACTAACATTTGCGTGGCATTTCCTCATAATACTTAGATCAGATGATGTCCACCTCCTGGCCTTTTAGGTAGGCTACTCAGATTAGTCAGCAATTCATGTGTGTCCTCAAGGTAGTGTATTTGCTGTTACCCTCAATTAATTGCCTGTGTAAGTTAGGCTACATTTGGGGAATGTAAAAATTTAATTAAGGAGTAACACCAGCAGTGGATTTTTGAATGTTCTTACAGCAACATTCCTTTCATAATCGAATGAAGCAGCTGCTACGCTATGATGTGTTTCCAGCTGTATCCTCCTAACAAGAGCCCGAACAGCGCAGCTATACTCCCCCTCACAGATTTGAGTCTTTCAGTTTTCACCCTGTGGCAGAATCACTGTTTTTCTCTAACGGCCGTATGTTCTTCAATTATTCCCCCATGTTTCTTCTTCTGTTGAGTGTGGGTGTGTGTTCTGGGGATTAGAGGGAGCGGGCAGACCTCAAGTGAGTTAAGAGGATAGCAAAGATAGAGCACACACACGCATGCACACACACACACACACACATGCATATGCAGACAAACATATGCAGGACCACATTTACATGCACACGCAGTCACACACACATACTCCCTGTTTCCATGGGTGGTGGCAACTAAGTTACAGCAGAGCAGTGCCAGGGGAAAGATACAGTGCAATAAACACCCTTTGTCCCTCTACCTTTGGTCAAGCCCTTAAGTGAGCAATCATTCAGGACAGGGGACAGAATTAGTAATTCACTGGGGAATTTTACTTTTTGTTTTTCCAGTATCTACAGTATTCTCCAGCCAGCCCAAACTGTTTATGACTGCTAAATTATTCATTTCATCAACAATTTCATCATTATCATTAAAGCACAGGATCCTCACCATGATAAGAACATTAATTTTAAATCTAATTTGCATCTAATTTGCAAAGAATTTACTTTAAAAAAAAAGTACATAACTTACAAATGTTAACCAGTGATGCCATCAGAACACACCATCTACACCTAGTTGTCACTGTCATCTGACTCTTACAAGTCAAAATTAACAGCCAGATTAACTAAATGTTTCTGTAGTATTATCTGCAAAACAATCCAGACCAACAATGTTCCCCAGAAAAGTAATCTAGGAGTTGTTTTTCTGTTTATCTCCACAAATTCTGGTGTTGCTTCACAGATTATTGGTTAAGACAAACTCTGCTGGTATGAAAGGCAGTTATGGATTTTAACTGGTACAGACTGAGCAGCCAAATGAATAACAAGTTTTAGCCAAGAAATATGATGGTATTTGTCAGCTTGTTTGCTCACACACACAAAAACAGGCACACATGCACACAATGGCATGCAAAAGGAATGCTCTAATGAAGATTTCAAATGCAAAAGGCCTCTGTAATCCACGGTTCATTTTTAGGTTTAATACTGACAATTACAATATTTACTATACTAAAATAGATACAATTGTGAATGACATCAGGTTCTTGTTCATGCTTGCAGATCCAGCATGCATGCATGTGCAATTCCTATTGCCATTACTGTCCTCATTGGACAGAGTTGGGTTTATTGTCTAGTCTCTGAAATGCCATCACATTCATATGAACTTTCACATTCTTTTAAAGTTATTCTTGTTCCTGTACAACAAAGCAGAGTAATCAGAAAAAACTGCTGTACAGCCATTTGGAAATCAGTTGCCACCACAGACAGTCAATTAGTGTTCGACAAAGCTTCTCCTTTTCATCTGACAAGCAGTTAACAATGGAATGAAAGGTTACCAGGAGCATGTAGGTGTGTGATGCTGCATCACTATAAAGGTCAAATTATGATTATAGTAGGTTTCGTCTGTTCTGGGGAGATATTGTCCTCACCCACAGAGGCACAAGAACGTAGTCAACTAAAGCTCACTGCAATATTATAATACAGGTGTCAAACATGTAGCTAATGGCAAGGATGTGGAGCACCTGCTGTGTGTCATAACAAATATTTGCCAGCAGCTCGTTCACTGTATTTCAGTACCATGGAGAGCTCCGTCACACTCATCTTCTTCCATCAGGGGTCGCACTTCAGCCAGGCTTTCTCTGCGGAACCATCGAGCAACAGCTCCTTAGATCCAGGGAGCGGAGAAAGTGTGACACACTTACCTAACACCAACAATGTGAAATGAAGGTAATGTAATTATCATCCCTACCTTGACTCGCTATGCATTTTGTAATATGATCGTCTGAATGAGCTACTTCAGTTTCATCTATGAGTCGTATGTTTGTCCATTTGCACGTGCTAGGCTAATTAATGTTAGCCGCTTGTTCAATGTCAAGGCTAAGTTTACTTAATATTGGTGGGATATGAATGCTCTCCTCTGACTTCAGTTGCACTGTAACAACTGTCGAAATAGCCTGAGACCAACCTATGAACTTCAAACTACAGTGGGGAAGACGACAGTGTGAGTGCGTAGCTGCACCTGTTACCAGTGAACCTGAATGAACATAACCTGGATTCAACAAACACTCCGGTCTCCCACAGGACGTTAGTCGTGATTTAAAGAGACACGAACACATGCAGCGCTGCATGTTTTTTTTGTCACACCAGGTCCAAACATACAAGCCGGAAGGTTCTTTTAAGTGCAGTTAGTTTATTGTCTGTTTTATCTGAATACATCAAATGCTTACAGTAGATGAGAAATGACCCTAATGCAGAAGCTCATTAGGAATCCTGAAACAATAATGCAATAGATACAGTACACAGGACACTGTAATACAGGATGTGTTGGCTTGTTCCTCGCTTGTAAGGATCAGGGGAGGATGGTCTGTCTTATCTTTTGCAGGCTCAAGGTTGGCTTTGGAGCCCAATATGTGTGGTGCAAACCTTTCCACACTTGGGAGAAGGAAAGCCTGGTGGTGTCTGAAGGGCAGCCTGCTTCCTCCTTCTTTTCCTCTTCTCCTTAGCAGCTGCTTGTCTGTCTGCTTCAAACTGGTTTTTGAAGCGCTTTCTGGGGACCCCTCGATTGCACTGCACTGAAACATACAATCTGATGGTAACATGATGAAAACATGTCAGGGGTTTATTATTTGAACAATGTTATATCTAGTCCAGAGGACATAAAGCTAACCAACAATTTATTTGATTTATCTCAAAAGTTGGCTGGATGCCTGCCAGAGGGGCTGGTTGAATCAGCTATCTCTTTAACAAATGTGTACCATCAGCTGAACAGTGGCTGGTGTTAATTTCCCTCTAGGCTCCTTACAAACACACATGTAGACATTAAAACAAAGTGCCACCGCAGCTGGTTCCCTCCTCCAGTGTCTGACTCGGGTAAAATGTCGCCACATTTTTTCTTGCCAGTGTTAAGTACATTGGGTGTCTTGGTGATAAATGGGCAGAGAATGGAGACGCTATGGGTTTACCTCTCACGAGGGCCACCTATACTAATGCTGTACTCATACATTGTAAGGTGCTTTGGGATAAAAACTCACATTTAAAGACAAAGGCATTGTTAAGGTTAATGTAACTAAGGCAAACCTCTTCAAAATGCTACAACATGGCTCTAGGTAATTAAAAGTACAGAATGACTTAGTTACCTATGGAATATTCTAGAGGAAGACACACACTCTATTTGCTATCTTCCCTCAGTTCTGTCACCTTTGTGTCCCATTGTACGATTCCCTGAAATGTTAATAACTCTTCCTTCTGCTTTCCTCCAAGGTTCTTTGACCATGGTGTGAGAGGATAATCCAAAATGGCCAACCGCTGTGTTCCACTAGTTTTGTTAGCCTGCGGCTCCTTTAATCCCATCACTAACCAGCACATGAGGCTGTTTGAGCTGGCCAGAGACCACTTGCACAGCACAGGTCAGATCCGGACATCGCAAACACTGTGTGAATTTAGGATTAAGGATAAATAAATAGAGGATATACTTAAGAACAAACATTATCATTTTGAAAAGCTGGCTCTTTGTGTGTTTATTTTTTACTGTCTAGATATAGACGGGTGACAAATTAAAAGAAAAATCAACATAAAGTGTCTTATTAAGATATTGGGTGCCACCATGTGCTGCCAGAACATCTTCAATGCACCTTGGTATTGATTCCACAAGTCTGTGAACTCTACAGGAGGGATGAACACCGTTCTTTCAGAAGATATTCCCTCATTTAGTGTTTTGATGGTGACCCCTCATGCCCAATAGATGGGGGCACTGTCATACTGGAAGAGACCATTCCCCTCAGGAGCACAGCATAACGGAGACACGGGATCCCCTTACTTTAGGGGTCAAGCAAGCATCATGGTTATCAAAGGCGCACTGTTTCTGACCCTATTTACTGACGTCTTTTCCATAGATCTAAATGCAGGTGTCACTTTATTCTCTGTTCCTATGGAAACACCAGCTAGTTGTGCAGTCTTTGTGACTGAAGCTCCTGCCATCCATGCCCCAACAATGAACCCTCCTTCAAAGGCACCTCAGATCTTTTCCTCTTGTCATCTTGATAAAAAAATCTGAATGAACTGGGCCTTTCTCAGCATTTTTGTACATGATGCCACAGAGAATGACAGGCTGTTCACTGGTAAATTGTAGGGTGCAGTGCAGCTGTGTGAAAGCATCTGCATTCATTACATTTCTCCAGCCATTTTTCCTATCTTTTCCTTTAATTTGTCATCTGTCTGTAACCCTCAGGGTCAGAGCAGCTCCCGTAAAAGATGCACATATTTGTCTCAGGAATTTTTGCTAACCAGAGATAGACCAATAGATGTGGTTAATATTGGACTTAAAATGACTTCCTTCAGCTTGAAATGAATGCTAACATTGTTTTATATCTACCTGATGTGAAAGTAGGCAATTTACTAACATATTAGACAATAACAGAGCTTTGTTTTTCAGCTTGTTGTGGAAATGTTCTGCCCCCTAGTGGCCAAATTATTATTTAATTTAGCTTTAATGACTCCACATTCTTGTCTATTCCCTGTATTATAATTACAAAGAAGCATCACATAAAAAGAACACTTTTATTTTATACTTACATTTACAAAAATACATACAATGACAACCATATGCAAACTTCCTGATGCTGCAGCAACCTCAAATCTCCTCCTTGTGGTTCTCTTGTTGTATGAATAAAAAGTTCAGTCACTCAAGGTTTGGTGTCCTCACATGTGCCGCCACACAGTCCAATGTAACACCCGTGTCAGCAGACACAGTCTCCTTACATAAACCCAGGACTATTTACATCCTGAAGCTGCTCTGAACAAGCATACTGACCTGGTCACATGGTCATAACGACTTCATTATATCTTAAGAATTATACTGGTCCTGAGTCAGCTCTCTTACTCTAAGATGCTTTATGAGTCTATGCAGCATTGCAGTGAGCAGGAACATAAATAATGCTCTTACAGGTTCCCTTTGACCCCTTACCTATAAGACATCAGCTGACCTGTTTTAGGGTAACCATCAGAGATGACTGTAAGCTGCATACAGGAGCTGTTTTCATTCTCCTCCTGTTGAATGTTTGTGCCACATTTGCAAATACATCAATACACTTTTTTTTTTTAAACACTTAAATGAGAACAATTTGCTTTGGCATCTGTATTGCACTATCAAGATTTTAATTTTCAAACTTTGAGTCTAACTCATTGTTATAATATAAGCTATAAATAATGATAAAGTTTGATAATTAAAGTCATAATCGGGCAGCAAAGCACCAAAAATATTAACATCAGTATGTTTTAGAGATTAGTTCATCTGCTGATTTATATTCCATTTCTGTATCGGCTGTCGTGACCCAGAAAAACTATATTAATCTTCTCTCCCTTCAGGCCAGTACCAGGTGGTGGGTGGCATCGTGTCTCCAGTGAGCGACGGCTATGGAAAGCAAGGCCTGGTACTGGCTAAGCACCGCATTGCTATGGCAAAGCTGGCACTCAAGAGCTCCAACTGGGTCACGGTTGATGAATGGGAGAGCCAGCAGCCAGACTGGACGGAGACAGTGGTCACTATGAGGTATAAAATATGTTTATTGCTGCATTCAAGTTGAAATTGTTGCATTTAGAGAGGAAGGTTTTCCAGGGTCAAAGTAGGCCAGCCTTTGCCTTTTCTTCACTGTCACCTGTTGTTAAAGCACCTCACTCTTTATAACAGCCACTATTGCACAAGTAGCTTATAATAACTGCAGTCAGAAATTCAATTTCCATTCACTGCATAATTCAGAGCGCTTCAGTGGTTAATGTCACCACAAAAATGTCCTCTTTATAGAGTACAGACAAAATTCCATTTCTTTGCGTGAGCAGATACTGTGAGACTACATTTACTCAAACTATGGGGATACTAATATCAACCGGTTTCCCGTTTCTTCATCTCTTTTTTTTTTTTTTTTTTTTTTTTTTTTTATGAATTGAGCTATTTGCGCTGATTACTCCACGGTTTCAACAGTAGCTGAACCTTAAATTACTGTGTCAAAAACCATGCCATTGTTTTGTAGCATGTCATGACATGGGAGATCTTTACAATCTGACAGAGTCGAGCACATTCAGTTCAAGTTTATATCCACCAACACTATTACTCAGTAGCTCCTTTATATCTCCATTAGCTTTCACCGTGTCTTGTTACATCCTTCTTCATACTTGACAAGCTGTAAGATAAATATTTTGTCTTTTCTGCCATGTCCTAGTTTTACCACAGCACCAGCAGAGTTCACGTTGATGTACACTCCTTTGCTGCTCCTCTGTCAGCCGCTTTTGATGCCAACTTCAGCTGTTTATGTAACAGAGTGTTTGCCAGGCTCCCTGAGCCTAAATTGCAGTTTATAGTCTCTTGAGGGCTGCCAGACTAGACCGGACCTGCAGCAGGTCTGGATTTTTCATGAGGTGAAATCACAGGCACGGGCTGTTAAATTCATTGGCCAAGTGGGAACAGTGTAGTTGCAAAAAGCTGTCTGGGACATGAATATGGGTGAAGAGAGAGGCAGGCAGAGGTGCCGCATTCATAATGAGAAGAAGTGAATAAGGGATTTTTTGGGGTTGTACCATTCTGTATTGCAGAGTTTTACTGTGCAGAAATATACTGTTTGTGGAGCTGGGCCTTATCAAGGGTGTAGACCTGAGGGAATTCATCAGTATCTAATGATAAAAATGTACCTCACACTGTATTACTGCGCACACACACTGTAGGCACATCTAAACTCAGGAAGCTGCATTTGCTTATAGATACACATTTACATTTGGGCTCATTTTAGAAGTGTTTTTCTCATTTCATTCACTCTCCCTCTTCCCTGCTCCCCATTTCTCACAAATCCCCTTGTTAGTGACCCTCCCCTCACTTGGTTGTCTCTAAGCTGTGTTTGTGCAACACGGGTGCAGATCAAGGCATGAAGTGGCCTGTTGTCCCGAGGCTATGACCAGGCCATGTCACACGTCATCTCACTCCCAAACACACACACACACACACACACACACACACACACACACATGCAAATGTACTAGAACAACTTTAAGCAGCTTTACTTGAAAACAGTGAAGTTTTTCATTCATCTTTTTAAAGGTTCCTCTGTGACACTTTCTTATTGTCTTCAGCTTGATAATTCTTCATTGGCCTGGTTATATTGGAAAAAAACATGTTGCCTAAGCACATGCATAAATAGAAAATGAGAAATAAAAGAATACATATAAAAGTAATGATACACTGTACATGGAATGAAATACCATAGAAGGAGAGAAGAAGAAAAATTCTGTGTGTTACTGTATAAAATGAAAGAAATAAATTCTCAGTCTCTCTTTCTCTCTTACCTTTGGTTGTTGGGCAGGTATCATTATCAGCGTATTCTAAAGGAGTATGAGCAAAGGAGCACAGGAATGCACACCAACTCCAGCAGTAACGCCACTCCCCTCTCAAGTAAGAACCTCTTATTGTTGGGAACTTGGGATCAGTTCAGAAACCCTTTTAACACTTACTGTTTTCACACATTGTATATTTGATTTTAATCTTTAGCACCGACTGAGTCTCCCATCGGTTGGTCCACCACTTTGGCCCAGACATATTGTACAGACATCCATGTTCTACAGAATATGAATCATAGTGCCTTTGGTGATCCCCTTACTTTTAATCTAGTCGCACTAGCAGGTCAAAGTTTAACTTTGCCAACACTTTGGTTTAAGATCAAACACTTGTTCCCATCAGCCTCTGCAGTACTTTGTGTTTAGCACTAATTAGAAAATGCTAGCCGGCTAAACTTAGATGGTGAACATGGTAAATAGTGTACCTGCAATGCAGCAGCATGTTAACATTGTCATTGTGAGTATGTTAGCATGCTGACGTTAGCATTGCTAATGCAGCATCCACCCACTAACATGGCTGACATGAGCGCCTGTATAATAACAATATTCTGCCTATGTGCAAAACAGTGCTTGATAAAACATTTTTTCAGCATTTAACTTTATCACACATCTTCTAACAGTTAGAGTTAAGGATTTGCATCAATCCCACATAATGTGCCTGTGCTTAACACGGAGCCTAACGGTGCTCTGTGGTTCTGACCAACAGTGGTTAATACTTTTAATACTTTTTAAGACTGTGTGCGTGTGCGTGCATGCGTGTGTGTATGACTGTGTAAGTGTGCGAGATGTATAACTGGAAGCTGTCCAGTCAGTTTTCAGGATCATTTTCATGGATTATCTTTGATTTATCAAAATTATTTACAAGGATATCTGTTTGGGCCCTGCTGCTTTTTTACACATCCCTGCAAAAACATGACAAATTTCATGAAAAATAGAACTATGGGAAGGGATAGCCCTGAGATCTCATCAGAGAGAAAGCAAATAAAATATGTATTTTGTTTGCAAAGATTGACATTCTAGCAAAAAAATAAAAATAAAAAAAGCTTTCCTTGCTATTTTTTTGCAAAGTTTACTAAACGCAAGTTCACACAGTGAGTTCTTATGTAAAGTATCATTTGTGTTGTTATGATTAGCTTTAGCCTCCAGCACCATGAATATCAAAATTGTGTTTTTTGTAGACCTAGTAAGACAGTGTCAGTCCTGTTTTACATTTTACTTGCCTGGTCCAGGCTTGCCTACCAAAGACTCTTCATGTCAGTGCTCTTTGAGGGGACACTTCAGTCACGTATTATTCGATTCACATTTTTTAGCTTGATTATGGACCAGCCAGTTGGCAAACATTAACTGCATTATTTTGGTCTTTTCAAAATGAGCACCACTTGAGGATTATGTCACTCTTCATCATAACTGCTCAGAATAAAAACACAGAATGGGGACTGAAGTATCAATGATTGTAGTGAACAGTCCAATCAGAAAATCTTTTGATTCTGATAGAGAAGGAATCCCCCCGAAATGATGAATGAGCACCCTTTGAGGCTAAAAACAAAGGATTCAGGGGTCTGAGTTCAGGCTTGCTCTTTGTTATTTTCATGAGGATTATTCATATCAACAGGTATGAAACTATTACAAAGTAGAATTAATCATGGATCATGGATCATGTTTTATATTCTGAATAAATCATATCATATCAGGCAGTAGCTCTGGCCCCTTACTGCATATCAACACTTCAAAATGACAAACCTCACATAACCTCTAAATGTAGCCTGTGTTTTTCTCTTCAGTATCATGTTGTGCCTCTCCCCTCAGGCCCCCCTCTCCAGCTGAAGCTCCTGTGTGGAGCGGATTTCCTTGACACATTCAAGATCCCTGGCTTGTGGCAGGACGAGCACGTGGAGGAGGTAGCCGGGCGCTTCGGCCTGGTCTGCGTCAGTCGAGGCAGACTGCAACCCGAGCGGGCCGTGCACGATTCGGACACGCTCTCCCGCCACCAACAGAACATTTTCCTGGTGAGGGAATGGGTGAGGAATGACACGAGCGCCACAGAGGTGCGGCGGGCTCTGAGACGGGGTCTGAGCGTGAAATACCTGATCCCAGACTCTGTGATAGAATACATTCACCAGCACAACCTTTACACAGAGGACAGCGAGAGGAGAAATAAGGGCACGGTGCTGAGGCCACTCACCAAGCAAGCACAACAGCCAGTGAACAGTCTGGATGACTGATGGACAGACTGCTGCAGCATTGAGCTGAACAGGGGATTCCTCGAAGAGTGAATTCACTCACAGATCAGTGCTTCTCGCTCTGTTTGCATGGTCTACAGAGCGGAAGAGGTTTGCACAGCCTACAAATGTCTGCAAAGAAACACGTTTGGCCTAAATGTGTTTTCCAAGCTTCACTTGTTTTCAGTGGGAAGCATCTACACAGTGCTGTGCTGTCTTTTGACTCATACGCATGAAGTCTTGCAAATACTGAGCCCCATCTTTGTTCCACAGTGAGATTTGTCTGCCAATAGTTTTCTATTCTTTGTAGTTTTTCACATCACACGTCATTGCAGTTGGCTTAACTGAATTAAAATCATCCATATATGAAGTATTTTTTCTGACTGGTATCTTTTTTCTCTTGTAGCTGTTTAAATATATAAAATCACAAGCCAGGCAGGGCTGGAGTCAGGGTTTTAGAAATAACGAGGTCATAAGTCAAAGTCCCCCTAACAACTCAACATAAATCCCACTTACAAAGTTTTAAAATTTACTAAATCGCATTACTAAGGTTTTGGTTCACTGACATCATTCAAATATATGGAGTAAAATTAAAATAAGAAGTAGAAAACTGGATCATATGAACAAACACATCTAATAAGAAAGAAGACAGTAAAAAACCATCATCATAAAAGAAGAGATGCTGAAAACAAAATCACATCATAAAGGGCAACAGTTATAAAATATAGTTCAAGATATTTAAGATTTTATGTTTTTTTAAAAAGAGAACTATTCAGATACATTTTCAGTCAATTCTGTTTTCCAACATGTAGGTCTAAATGTTGTTTGAAAGCGACATTCCCATGACTACAATTCTGATTCTGTAGGAGAAATAATCCATTATTTACCTATGTATTCGTTTTTGTCGTCCTTTGTCTGCTTGTGTTTTTCTATGGTGTGTTATTTGTGGTGCGTTTTGTCCACTGTGCTACTAGGATGCCACCATGTGTAACTTTTTAATCGTAAAGTATGAACTTTATCCTGTTCTGAATTTCTTCTCATATGAAGATCATTGAGAGTGTCTGTGCTCTGCAGCAGCCTCCCAACAGCCATTCACTGTGGCTCTATTCAGTTTCCCCATTATCATCCACACACTGTGTGTCTGCAGGCCGGTATTTTTTTCCACCAAAGGATTTAAAGTAATCCTGACAGTTGCTCAGCTACAGGAGGTGTTTTCTCACTGAGGCCAATGGCTGAAAGCACCACTGTGCCACTGATACTGACTGGCATCCTTTGAAAGATGTGTATGTGTGTGTCTTTGTCTGTGTTCCAGCCAGTAAAGGATTGAGACAGTGGGTTGGCTGCAGCTGGCCCAACAGAGAGATTATCAAATTAATTGAGTTATTTAGGCGAGACAAAAGATGTGGCAGACCTTTTGTGCTGCATTTAATTGTTGCAGTTGGATAATTTTAAGATGAGGTGATTCTGCTTTTGTACAGTGCATATTATCCACAGTGTGAGCTCCATTCAGCCAAATGACAGGTTGATCAATGATTTAATTGATCTGTGATGTGATGTGTGATTTTATTCCATTAGGCTGATTGAAAGTTCTATAATCCTGACCTAAACATGATTGAAACAGGCGTCATCTTATACAACAGAACCAGGCCAAATCTGCCACACGTGGAATTACACACAAGTGCGTCTGTGTGAATTAATACAGGAAGTGTATTCATTCTATTCTAATCCCACACAGGCAGAGTAAGCATTCCCCAACATAAAGCACACAAGTGTATTCTATGTTATGTATGCATGCCGCATTTTGCCATCCATGCAGGGAGAGCGTGGTGAGGATTGTGGGGTTACATGGTGTCGATTGTGGGAGGGGAGTGGGAGGTGCCAGGGACAGGTAATCGGATTAAAGTGAATTTGGTTCAAATTGAGGCTTTTGACAGCAGGTTCTGCATTCCAACGCCAGTAGCCGTCCTCAGCGGACCTCCTCATTGACTGAAACTAAAGAAACCAGCAGAGACACAGCCAACATGCCTGTTGATCTCAACGGATATTGGAAAATGATTTCCAATGATAACTTCGAGGAGTACCTGAAGGCTCTCGGTGAGTTTGTTAAGAGCGTCATAGAAGTAAGCGAAAGACTGGCCTTTTAGTGCCATAGGAACAAGCCTCACATCATTCCTGGATTAGAATATAAATTGATCTAGATGTAAATGTCAGTCACAATATTCAATAACTATGTAAAAGATCCTAAAGAGACTTAATATTTCACCTCTGGTAGAGTGAGATTAGAGGCATTTTGTCTGATATCTCATATTATTGTAAAATAAAGTAAGTGCAAATTTGCTGTGATATCAAATTCTTTCCATTTTTTAATGGAATAGCTGTAACCATTAACAGGAATAGTAGGCTGTTTTTTTTTTTTTTAATCTTAACACAAATGTTCTGCTTAACATAAACAACTTCTTCTAACTGAGGCAGCTTTTTAAAACTCTGCATATTATTCTGAAGTTCTGCAACTGCACTGAAATGCCCCTCTCCTGTTTCTCATTCATTTTCCACCTTGCTTGGGGACCTGTCGCAGATGTAAATGTTGCCATCAGGAAAATTGCAACCTTGTTGAAGCCTGACAAGGACATCTTCCACGACGGGGACCACATAATCATCAAAACCCTCAGCACCTTCAAAAACTACAACATGGACTTCTATGTAGGCAAAGAGTTCGAGGAGGATCTCTCCGGAGTGGACGACCGGAAATGCATGGTGAGTGTTTGGACCAGTGTCTTCAGAGGGGATTTGATACATTTTAATGAATGTATACGTGATGTTCTTAATTTATGGCAAACCTGTTGAGCCACTGGTTTGATATTAAAGTTAAATTAAATTGCTGCAGGTGTGGCGACCTGTGACATGAACCCATCTGCTGTGGGTGCAAAACCTGGAGGTGTATAAAGTGACTTTTCTTGGTGGCACCTCGCTAGACTATAATGAGCATATGGTGGCCATACAAAACTTTCCACCTGCCTGTATAACTTTCCTGAACTTTTCAGACCCTTGCCAGTGAAATGATGTTAGATACCTGCAGGAAAAGAAGTGGAGGAGGCAGAGAAATAAGTCAAGGTTCACATTTATTTGGTCAGATTGGGTCAATGAATACTGAATAGGCTCAAAGATTATCTGTGGTCCCCCTTGAAAAATCTTTTTTGTATGCTGATAGGCTGATTATAGATAAGCTATAAGCTGTTTGGAGGGTGGCAAAGAGAGAAGGTCACATGTTTCTGTGTGGTGATTTTATCTGAGTAATTATTTTAAGAGGGATGGAGGAGGACTGAGCCTCTCACTCAGCATATCGTATATGTTTAAATCCATATGTTTATGAGAGGAAACATGCATCTACATCTGAATGAATCTACCACTGATGCATCGTGCATTTTAATCACACCTGTGTCTCCCCCTGACCTGTGACCCTAATACAGACCACTATCACTTGGGAAGGAGACAAGCTGGTGTGTGTGCAGAAGGGAGAGATTGAAGGAAGAGGCTGGACCCACTGGGTGGAAGGAGATGAGCTTCATTTGGTAAGAAACCATCAGTTCATCCCATGAATATTAATACATGCAGTTTGGACACTTCAATCTAAATCCAAAATGCCTCTCAGCACTGTATGTGCTGTGCATATATTTTTATGTGTGACTCTGGTATGAATTAGCCCACCAGCTCCAGCAGTAATAACATTATTCTGTATGAGGTGCATGCACACAGGAAATGTAGTTTATCAAAGTTACAAGTGTGTGGTTATAACTCATTTACTGCCAAATACATCATGTTTCCACATAAGAAACTATCTCTGAGGATGCTGTTTCAAGGGGAAATAATACAGATTCATACATTTTGAGTGTCAAATGTCAAAGAAAAAGATGCAAAATAATGCAAGATTAAAAAGGAAATGCAAAATGGTCCAGTACCTTTAACTAATTTTTCATCTCATTTGTTCATGACCTCAGACCTCCAGTAATCGAGCAGACATCAACATCAACCTCTAACGCGTTACTATCTTGACTTTGCAAATGTAATTTCTGTTAGAAGGACTTAAGAAGTTTTTTTTTTCAAATGACTCCTCTGTGAAATTCATAGTGTGGCCCCAGTGTGGCCTGTAATGAAAGCATTAGCATCTGAAAAGACTTTAAAGTAATGACTAGCACATTACCATTTTCATTAGTTCAGCATTATCAGATTTCCCTCTGTATGATTACTGCTATCAAAGCTAAGCAAAAATAATCAGGCAAATTATTTGGTTTAAGTGGTGCCAACAGATGTTTTCAATCAGCCGCCATGAAATTAGTTATTAGTGAAAAGTTCCCAAGAGCCCGAAGAGGGTTTGAATGTAGGTCAACAGTGGCCTCTGGTGGCAGAAAATATTTTGCAAGGTGGAAACATGTCATTACATTAGAAAACTAAAGAACTCTGAATGCTGAACTCAGGGTTTTTCATAGCTCATGAAAAGGTTAGGTTCTTAGGTGTATTTTGGAGATACATGGTTTACACAGGGCAGTGACAAAATGTGGAAATGGATGTTTTTGATGCATACTTTATTGATAATCATCCTCATTCAAGCCCTTAGTTATTGTTGCTATGTCAACTTTCAGTCAAAGACATCAGGTTGTCACATGGAGGGAAAAGAGCTTTCAATTAATTAAAACATATTGGGACACCATTCTGTACCATACCTGGGCCGACTATTTATATGTCTGTAAGTCCTTTTTGTTTGCAGGGGGAGCTCATAAGCAGCAAGAAATCCCACTCTGAATCAGTAAATAACCCAGTGCTTCAAAAATATATACTGTACTGTGGTCATTCCCGTTTGCCAAAATAACATTCTAAATTCTTTAAAATTAAATCAAAAACTTTACATTTTCTTTTGTTCTCTACAGGAGCTGAGAGCTGCAGGAGCTGTTAGCAAGCAGGTCTTCAAGAAGACCTAAACTGGCTCTTACTGTACGAGGCAGTGACCCCGGCTGACATTGGCTCACAGAGACACAGAAGACACATCCCCTGCCTCTGACATACCATCCAACTCCAAAACAAGCCATTTCTACATCTCTCCATATATCCATCTACCAATTTCATATCACTTTGTTTCAAATGCTTTTTTTTTTTTTTTT
>NW_019525419.1:203738-216438 GCF_002814215.2 Seriola lalandi dorsalis | reverse complement strand
GACTGATAACACAACACACTGAAGTGACCAGTGGAAAAGTTATGGACGCAGTGAAGAGAACAGTTACATAACACCTTCAAAGGGTTAATCCCTTTTTAGTTCTCTGAATAATTGTTGTGACTGGAAAACAACGATATGAGTTTGGTTAAGGACCACAAGCTTCTTGGCAACTGATGCTCAGTCTTGACATTGGATTTCAGATATGATGTGTGTGTATATATATATACTTCCCAAATCCTTTGGGACTGTGCAATTGATAGTAAAAGGAATCATCAATCAATAAATGAAACAGTGCTCAACAATGTCATTTGTGTCTTTCTGAGTAGTTAAACCTTGTGTTAAATAAATAAATTGTTAAATTGTAAATTGTTTTGGTTGGCAGGTCCACCTCCTGTAATACAACCACACAAACCCCTGAAATGAACCGTTCTTATTTACTGAAATTTGGCTCCTTTTATCTGAAAATGCCTTTCAAGACATGCATGAGGAATCTGAGGGCCTCTACTTAGGAATTTCAAAAGTGAAGAAGTGAAGCCTGCGGAGCTTCAACCAGACAACTCGAGCCACGCTGTGCTCTGAATCAGTTAATCTGTCAGCTCATTTTGTTCATTGCCATTTCAGTCTATATAAGCGGTCTAACTCACTTGCTCATTCATTGCTGCTGCTGCTGCTGCTGCTGCTGCTGCTGGTGCTCACCCTGCTGTTTTGCCTCCTGCTGCTTCTTGTGCATTCACTACCCGCCACCACGCCGGCTTCTACCTGCGGCCTCTGTTTATTTATAGTTCCCCAGGGGGTTGTTATTGATCTCTCCCTGCTCTTCCTTTAGCTGGTTCAAAAAATTATGCTGTCAGGGAGGGGTCCAAACAGAGTCTGATGCCAGAGTAAAATCTACATTTACATTTTTTCTCAATAAAACATTTCTGCTGAATTTGTGGGTTGTACTGCTGAAAGTGTGTTGCTCGATGCTCATTTTGATCGACAGACGAACAGCTCTGTGCAGGAGAAGATGCTCAGTCCACATACACTTTCAGTGACATCTTGTGTCCAGTAGTAGTTTGATTCGGCAACACCTGTGGTTACTGCTGGTGACGAAAAGACAATTTACAAGTTTCATTTGAAATTATTTATTTATCGACCACTAAAGGTTTGAAATGCTCAGAGCAGCTGCATTAGTTTCCTGTGAATCCGTTGTTGCATGTGTGTGCCATTTAGCTGGACTCCACCACTGATAATGCATACCACTAACACATTTAATTAGTATAGCAGAATAAATGCCTGCCATAAATATCATTAAAATTGGATTTGACATGATGAAAATCTTAAGAATTATTACTTTGAACTTTTCTGGATTCAGGATTTTTCAATTAGGGATAAAGAGCAGATGTAATTCAAAGAATTAACCTGACAAATTATAATAAAAAAAAAGAGTATTTTATATAGACTATATTAAAATATATATATAATTTACCCTTTTAAAAAAATGTACTCAACCATTAATTTTCATTTAAAAATTAATCAAAAATGCTGATTTTTTTTCACTGCGAGACTGAACTTTATTAACCTTTGTGCTCAAAGTTCAATTCTAGTTTGCCACAGAAAAAGATCAAATAAAGACTCACTGTTGGCAGATGTTATTCTGTCTGTACATTGAACACTAACCACCACAGTACTGTCTGCATGTGTAATGGGTAAAGGTACAAGGGAGAGAAAGGATGGTGTTAAGTGCATGTTTGTGTGTGGGTGGGGAGTAACCTCCCCCAAAGAGTGTGTTAAGACAGACAGAAAAGGGTGGATCCTCCCCCTCCAAAAGAACTGCCCCTGCCAATCCCATTTGAGCTATAAACTCACTTATCAATAGTTCTCTGCCCTCATGCCCCTGACTAGAATAAAAGCAGGGGGAGACCCTGCACCTTCCCCCTCCACTCACTGTCTAAAGTCTACACACAACAGTGTTAAGCAGCTGCCACCATGCCTGCAGACTTCAGTGGGAAATGGATACTGGAAACCAATGACAAATTTGAGGAATATTTGAAAGTATTAAGTAAGAAATTTTTAATTTTAATATGTTTAATTCAGGGCTGTGATGTTTTAGTTACGTGGTAGGAGTAGTAGTGTTACACGGGTGATGTGACAGGTTGGAGAAGTAACTAAATCATGTTGTGTGTTATGTTCTGATCGATCTTGGACTTCATGAAAAACTATTTTTGCAGTGATTTCACTACAGATTCTTGTTGAGTACCACTATAATTGGAATTCCTAGAATTATTCACATTGAAGAATCAGTCTTAGTCAACTACATTATTTTTTGATTATAAACATAGCTGCAGTTCCCAGAAGAACATTATGTATACTTAATACTATATAAGTAATACTTAAGTTCATGTTAAAATATAATAAAATATAATTTATGCACTTAAGTCTCTATATTCTGTGCCCAGATATTGACTTTGCTACAAGGAAAATCGCCATCTCCCTGTCTCAGACCAAAGTGGTTGTCCAGGATGGAGACAAGTTTGACTTCAAAACACTGAGCACCTTCAGGAATTATGAGCTGGGCTTCACTGTAGGAGTGGAGTTCGATGAGTACACCAAGGGACTAGACAATCGAAACATCAAGGTGGGTTGACCTCATGTACGGAGTCCTTGAAGCGACAAGAGTCAGCGATAGTTTATCTGATGAGGCGATAATTCCCATTTTCCTTGTCGCCTATGTAATAATGACAACTGTGTTATCTAAGTGTGTCCATAGAGTAATTTCATCTGTGGTGTATGTGTAACATCGGTTCTAAATGTGATGGTGATACAAAATTTAACAGCGATGATGTGTGGTTACATTAGATGCCAATGAAATGCAGTCATTTCAAAATCCAGGGGAAAAGGAGGCCAGTATATCTTGTTTACATCTAAAGCTGAATGACATTTCCAAATTAGAGCACTTGCTGCACAAATTGACTTGCCGCTGGGTGATCAGATGTCTACAGGCATTTTGAGCTATTCCTCTTTCATTATCAGGAAAATGGGAAATGAGAGGTGAAAATAGATTCATGTAAGAGGTCGGAGCATGCAGTTCTAGCCACAGGCACGCTTGTAGGGGAAATTTCTTCTCACAATAAGTCAGATTGTTGAATGCATTACATTTTGTCTAGAGTCTGGTGACCTGGGAGGGGGACAAGCTGGTGTGCACCCAGAAAGGAGAGAAGGCCAACCGTGGCTGGAAACACTGGATCGAAGGAGACAAACTCTACCTGGTGGGTTGACAGTAACTCGACTTCTGTGAATGGGATAATGGGACATGGGATAACTGATTAAAAAGAAATGTTTTGAATTAGTGGGATGTATTGTACAGCAGAAAATGATTGCTCTGTATGTTACAATAATGACAGTGTTGACACTTTTAATGCAACATAACATTAACAGATTCATTTTTCTTCTCTACTGACAGGAGCTGACATGTGAAGATGTAGTTTGTCTTCAGGTGTTCAAGAGAAAAGAATAGAAAGCAAATATTTGTTTTAGTTTTCATTTACTCGGTTAACAAAGTCTTATGAACAACACAAATAAAGGTGCTTTCCAGACAACATATTGTGTTATGTATGAATAGTGATGAACCTGTTACTTTAAGTTCAGGTGTTTAACATCAGAAAAAGTAAGGTAACCTTTGGACAGGAGGTAGTGATATTATATCCTTACACAAGGTGGTTGCCAGGAAGTCAAACGTATACCAAGCACATCTTATCTCTGCACAAAAGACAAATTATCATATAGAAGAGTTATAGTGTTCACGTTTTAATAAGTCACATATTGCATTTCACAAATCTTATTGTTACCAAGTCAGTTTTATAAACCAATGTTTATATCGCCATCTGCTGGAAAAATATGTTGGTATACTGGAGGTGAGGTCTAATAATACAATAACATTAATGGATCTAAGCCTCTGAACTCATATTACATGAGAATAGTGAAACTCTAGAGTTTATCCCAAATCTAAGTTATATGCAACTTTCTGTGTTGTTGAACATGCTCCGCATCCTGCTAAACAAACTCAATACACAAACTAGATGATTTAAAATGACATGATCTTAAGTAAAGCTGTAACATGTGCCGAATATGATGTCCAAAGTGCTTGTTTGTTTTTTATATGCACTGTGTGTAAGGAAAATAGTCAGTAGATGGTTAAGTACATTATCTGAATCATTTCCACCCCTCTTCCCTCCCTGACTGAGGAAGCATTACGTAAAAGTGGTAATAATGAAATTAAATGAAATGAAAAAAACCTCAAAACATTGTCCTGCATTCAAAATGTTACTTAAAAGTAACATGAGCTACATGTACTAAATGTAAAGTATTGTCATCATACAGTAACACCATGGTGCAATGGAATGGTGGATAATTAGAAATAATTTAGATAACAATGTTGGATTGATAATTTAGATTATACTAGACTGTGATGGCTAACACACACAACTTTTATCATAATACACCATACATCCTCCTTATTCTTCAGTTTTTTTGCCAACATTTATACTTACTCAAAAATGGACATGGACAGCAAATACAAAGTATTCTATATTATGCTAAAGTGAAACAAAACCAACTGGCCAACAAAAAAATGAGAAATGTAAAATGAATTAATGTAAATGAAAGTCAAAAAGTTGCATAAAATAAATTGGCACGAAAAAAAAACACAGTAACAGCACAAACCTTAATAAAAATCCATCTTCACTGTCTTCATCACTCAGAGTGCATGTGTCTGGAGGAACATTGGAGCATCCCCTGGCTCGATCTTGTCTTACTCCTTGTCTTATTATCAGCTCTGTTCCTCTGTAACACACACACACACACACACACACACACACACACACACACACACACACACACACACACAGTTGTGTATCCATGATTTAAGATGACACAAGATTGACCTACATTCATTTCCTGGAGACTTACTTTAACGTTAACTATTATTGCCTAAACCTAACCCTTACCCTAACCTTAACCTAAACATAACCTCATCCTAATCTTAAAACATGTCTTCACCTTAAACTTGTTAAACTGTGAAGTTGCTTTGGATAAAACCATCTGCCAAATGAGTAAATGTAAATGTCAACTTAAACAATAACATTTAGCCTTGTTCTCTTGCTAATCACTAATAATAAAGACACAGAAACAGCACTTACCTTAATTAAAATTCATCTTCACTGTCTTCATCCGTCTCTCAACTCTCTGATGCACCAGGCCCACCCTGGAGAACACTTGTTCTATGTCAGCATTGCTCAGAAGCATTGCAATCAACAACAGAGCAAAGAGGGCAAGTTCTTTGAAGGTCTGGTCTCCATCGCTGTCTTTGTAATGGAGCACGGCAACCAAAGTCACCTCTGCCTAACTGTCCTCCTTGTTTGAGCTTCAGCATTGAGACTGATGTGAGCAGTGGATTTTCTTGTGAAAGACTGATGGTCGGACCGAGCACAGTCAGACTTCCATATCTGGATGTTAGTGGGCGGTATCTGTTGCACTTACATCAACAAGTCACTGCACCTGCTCTTCATGTTATTCTCTGCTGGGCTCTCCCTTCTTGCCTCCTCCAGAGCCATCATGAAGGTGACCCCATAATTAATGGCACCCACAGGTAATAACACTGTTGTCCACTGGAACAGCGTGTTGAGCCTGTTGAATTCTTGTAGAAATAGAATTATAAACAGCGGGTACAGTTTGTTGACAGGATCACTGTACATCTGGTGCAGGATTGATAACATAACGTCTTTGGTGGACTTAGGTTAGCTGATAGTGAAGCTTCAGTTCATCTCCTATGATTGAGTATATGCAAATAGCAGTCATGGATGGAAAGCCATTATGTATCTGCACAAGCATCAAAGAGATTTCACCAGGATTGATGAGGCTGCAGATCTTTGCATACTGACAGTGGTGAAGAGCAATGCGTGCAACAGCATCTGCTGTTTAACCGTCCAAGCTAATCAATCCCAAAAAGATGAACACAGTTTTGTTCAGTGTCATTATGAAGTAGCAGATTACCACACACATTTGCTTGACAGATATAATATCAGTGCTACTGTCAGTCCAAAGGGAGTACTGGGCATGTTCAATATCCCTTTGTAATTCTCTGAACGTGCATGGAGCAATTGTATGGTTGATTAACGCTGTGCATTTGGTCCAGTGCATTTTGATATCTTTATCACAAGTAGATCCAATTAATTCACTGAGATGGTTAACAGAACTAATGGATCGTGACAGGCTATGTAGGTCACTACCTTCAGTTCACTGCTCTGTCTTGTCTCGTTTTGCTTTGAGACCATGAATCCAATGTCTGTAGGCATCATTGATGAAACGGTGCTGCATTTCTTTTGTGTTTATCAGTGCTGGCAGGCTGAACAAGACCAGCATAAACTTCATGTATTTCACATTTACAGAATCTGCATACTACCTTTGAATTGTCTTTTTCACCCACTTAGTCCCTGGATTTGTTAGCAAAGTAGCTACAGAAAATGTATTTCTATGGTATTAGTTTTGATTGTATTATATTGTCCTGGACAAATGTTTTGCATGTTTCGTATTCTCTCTCCGTTAATCTCACTGGATACTGGATTAAAATCTGACATCACATTAGATATAATTGTGTTAGTGTGAGTGTGAGGTAAAGAGGTATCGAATATTGAATCTACAGTGTAGAACCAACATTTCAAAAGAAGCAGTTGGCATCACATTCAAAACACATGGTCAAACACTCAATGATTTCATGCAGTTACATTAAACCTTTTCACAAAACAATGGCATCAGGCATATCAGCCTGTTGTATCATCCTAACTGTACTTTCTTGAGACAGGCTGTTGCATGTGTATGTATGTTAAAAATGACTTACAAAATGTTATTGACTGATTAATTCATCTTTTCAGCTCTATTTACACTCTTTTCCCAAAATCTGAAATACAGTATGCAAATACACTTGAGGTGGTGACCTTACCAACTCCAAAGTGATCAGTAGTATAATTACTATAACCAGAAATTAACAGGTAAGAGAAAGTAGCAAGAAAGTAATAGAGAGTAGAGAAACGAATTCCCTGCTGTAACAAAATAACTACCTCAGTACTGCTACTTACAGAACATATGGGCAATATCAGTATAGTAAGATTTGATCAGAATGTTTATGACATGAAGGTGTAAGTGTGAGATCGGACTGCTGATGAGCCAGATGAGACATCCACATATGCAACTTTTGACTTTATGCAACACATCAAACACATTCACTTGATAATTATAGTTGTTTATTTTTTGTCAGTTATTTGCTGTCTGCACAAACTGATGGGACATCATCTCATGGTGGTCCAGTACAGACGAGACCAGATCATTCATGAGATCCATTTGAAACAGACTACATAAAGGCAGTTAAGTAGAAAAACTCTCATCTCTTTCTTAGCATCCTTTGTATACTTGGATTAGTCATACTCTCTTTTCCACTCCCTGGGTTTTTTTTAAATTCCGCTCATCATCAGTCTCATGTTTTCTGTCTGTGTTCATTTATACTAACAGGATGAATACATTTTGTTGAATTTTAAACCCATAGACTGCAGCATTTTGTTTTCCATTTCTCTCCCAAATTAACTGCACAGTACTTGCTTAGATTTCTGTAATCCTCATGGGTTAAAAGCAGGGCTCGTCCGGGATTTGAACCCGGGACCTCTCGCACCCTAAGCGAGAATCATACCCCTAGACCAACGAGCCGGCAGATGTTCACATCTGTCTCTCTGTTACAACAAACTCTGTGATTACGTCCTTCAAACTGGTGATGTGGCCTCTTAGGGTCTACTTCTCATCTATTTAAATGGCACCCTCTCAACACAGCAGTGACTAGTGAGGGTAAACACACACATACACTGTGTGAGTGTGTGTGTGTGTTTGTGTGTGTGTGTATTTGTAAGAAGGAATTTTTGTGGTAAAGACCTTTTTCCTTATTACTGACAAAATTATTCCAATAACATGTTGCTGCTGGGATTGAATTTATTTATGTAATTATATTTAAATGGTATGTGTAATCAGCAGACAGATGTAAGTTTAAAATAAAAAAGATTGGTTGGTATAATCCAAATAGTCTCTAACAGAGAAATGCAAAAAGTGTGCAACTGTCTGAGTAGTCATACAGTAGTGCTTCTTTATTTAACAACTGACTCACAAGTATAATATAGTTGTTAAACCACTGTGAATTTGTGTTTGTAAATCAGCATCCATGCCAAAAAAGCCTGTCTTTTGAATACTATAGATGAAAAGCAGAATGACATTTAGGCCATCTACATTTCCATCTATGAGCTGATCCACTTTCATGTCACGTCACCACTTCCAGAGCGCAACTCACGCGAGATTTGGTTTCAGGAAGTTCCACGTCAGTGTCTAGTACCCTTTCACTGAAATCGCAACATTTGGACCCCGACTGCAACATATTTATCATCTTATTGCTACAACACGGGGATAAAACATGGTAAGAGACATTCAAAGTACTTTACCAGTATGTTTTGTTTCCGAACATGTGATCTTATTCCCCTCGTTTATTCTAAAAAGGACTGTGAAACAGTGTCAAATAATGCATTCTTGTAAATAGCTTAGCGGCTAACTAGCTTGAGTTAGCTTGTAGCTAACGGCTATTAACATTTATAACATTTGTGTTTTGCGAGCTATTTATGTCCCGGCATTTGTTTTCATTAAGTTGTTGAATGAATTACTGCAGGATGTAATATTAAAGGATTTTTGGAAATACAGAAAAATATATTAGGCTCAATATTGGAATACTAGCGGTGACCATGGCTGTACTGCCAGTCCTTCTATTCTGGGTCTTTATGTTTTGTGTTTGTTTTTTTACCAAATCATTAGCCACTAACAATAAACCTTTGAACATTGACCGAAAAGACACTGACGTCCTCTGTCTTTACAGCCTCTGAGGCTGGACATTAAGCGGAGGCTGACAGCCAGGTCAGACAGAGTAAAGAGTGTGGACCTTCACCCAACGGAGCCATGGATGCTGGCCAGCCTGTACAACGGCAGCGTCTGTGTGTGGAACCATGAAACACAGGTATGATCAGTGGGCTACTTATACAGGGTAATATGGAAAGACTGATGGCAAAGGATCCTTGGTTGAATGTCTGTATGACTGTATAGTCAAAGATGGACTTGACAAACATTAAGGAAAAGATAATGTGCGAAACCCTAACCCAGTTGGTAATGTTCTTTTTTCCAGACGCTTGTCAAGACTTTTGAAGTGTGCGACCTCCCTGTCAGAGCTTCTAAGTTTGTGGCAAGGAAGAACTGGGTCATCACAGGAGCGGTGAGTTACATCCATTCATTGTGTGTTTATGACACTGACAGCAGTCAACTATAGCACCAATAGCTAGCAAGCTAGTAGTTTAAAGAGAGCATGAGTTTGAATTTGTTTGATTTGGTGTGGTTTAAGTTTTGTATGGGCAGTTGTTTGTGCAGTAATATCTTCAGCTGTCTGCTTATCTTTCTATGTGTTTTTTCTCATTGTGTCAGACTAGAATAGCATATACCAACCATTTATTTATAAAGACTCTTTTTTTATATACTTTTGTGTTAGTTCATTTAATGCAGTAATATTTAAACTTTTTTTTTCTCTCCCTGCACAGGATGACATGCAGATCCGTGTGTTCAACTACAACACCTTGGAGCGGGTCCACATGTTTGAGGCCCACTCTGACTACATCCGTTGCATCGCTGTGCACCCAACCCAGCCCTATATCCTCACCAGCAGTGGTACGCTAGAAAATTTATGATGTCATAATTGGAGGTGTACTGAACTTTCCTCCAGTGTTACTTTATACCAATATTGTCAAGTACAGTGCATTTATAGTATGCACGAATACCTTTCTGTGTCTTTGCAGATGATATGTTGATCAAGCTATGGGACTGGGAGAAGAAATGGTCGTGCAGCCAGGTGTTTGAGGGCCACACTCACTACGTCATGCAGATTGTCATCAACCCCAAGGATAACAATCAGTTTGCCAGTGCCTCCCTGGACAGGACGATTAAGGTAGGAACCATTTTCTTATTTTTAATTCTGATGCAGCTAATTTTATGTTTTCATTGGACAAGTATTCACACCCAGACCCAAGTCTAGTACTTTAACTTCTTCAGAAACTATAGAGTAAGCTAATTTTTTACTTACACATATATAATACAATGTCTTTTAAAGTACATTTAGCGTTATGTCCAATGGCTTATTTCAGGTTTGGCAGCTAGGCTCTTCGTCTCCCAATTTCACTTTGGAGGGCCACGAGAAAGGAGTCAATTGTATTGACTACTACAGTGGAGGAGACAAGCCCTATCTCATCTCAGGGGCTGATGACCGCCAAGTCAAGATCTGGGACTACCAGGTTAGAAAATGTTGTGATACTGATGCTTTTCATTCACTTCTTTCATGGAAAGGTTAGAGTAAGCTACAGAACACTTAACATGGAACTAATATGCTCTTAAGCATAGCATACGCTAATTTCCTGCTGAAAGATAGTCTTTTGTTACTTAATGTTTAACAAAAAGATTTTAGCGTACTAAGAGCTGCTACTTGTAGGGAGAGTGTATGTGTACCTCGTTAATTTGCTACAGCTTCTGAATGTTCCATCCGTCTTCCTCTGTGTTGTAGAACAAGACCTGTGTTCAGACTCTGGAGGGCCATGCCCAGAATGTCTCCTGTGTCAGCTTCCACCCAGAGCTGCCCATCATCATCACTGGATCAGAGGATGGTGAGGAGGCATCCCACTTGTTCCCGCTCTGCACACACATCAACTCCACCACACTACATCTCTCTAATGCCCTCGATGATGTTTGTTTTATGTAACATTACTTCCTCACTCTGTAGGTACGGTGCGTATCTGGCACTCAAGCACTTACCGTCTGGAGAGTACACTGAACTACGGCATGGAGAGAGTGTGGTGTGTGTGTGGCCTCAGGGGCTCCAACAATGTGGCACTGGGCTACGACGAAGGCAGCATCATTATAAAGGTGAGCAGAAGAGTTAGATTTATTTCTTCAAAAATCCTTTTGATTGTAAATAACTCTCACTATGAAAAGTGTCTAGTCATGATTAAAGAACACCAACATTAGTTAAACTTTTGGCTGAATTTCTTTATTTTCACATACAAAATGCTAAATACAGAGGAAAAATACATTTAGTAATTGAGGTACAATGGAGGGGCAAAAAACAAGTGTACAAAAACTAAGTACATATAATCAAACACATGAAACCAAAATGTGTTTTCTTTCTCTTATCTCATTGCTCTTTCTCTCTCTGCTGTGTAGGTGGGTCGTGAGGAGCCAGCCATGTCTATGGACACTAATGGCAAAATCATCTGGGCCAAACACAGTGAAATACAGCAGGCCAACTTGAAGGCCATGGGTGATGCTGAAATCAAGGATGGAGAACGGCTCCCACTGGCTGTCAAAGACATGGGCAGCTGTGAGATTTACCCCCAAACCATCCAGCACAACCCTAATGGAAGGTACACAGACTTATTCTTTTCAGAAACAAGCAGACACAAGCACCATAATATTTGTCATCGGTAGCCACAGTAGTGCTGAATATACAATATGATCTCTGTCAGAGGACCTCTGTCACTCATGTGTGTCACTTTTATGTGCACCAGGTTCGTCGTAGTGTGCGGAGATGGAGAGTATATCATCTACACTGCCATGGCTTTGAGGAACAAGAGCTTTGGTTCAGCGCAGGAGTTTGTCTGGGCACATGATTCCTCTGAGTAAGTATGTTGTTTGAAAAGAGTGATTTTAATGAAGGTAGAGAGATAGAGATATGTCCCTACTCCTTACCTCTGTACCAGTGAATTGAAAGCTAATGTTGACACTTTTTTGTTTAAATTACAGATATGCCATCAGAGAAAGCAACAGTGTTGTCAAAATCTTCAAAAATTTCAAAGAAAAGAAATCTTTTAAGCCTGACTTTGGAGCTGAAGGTAATGTGAACACTGATGTATAGTGGGATTATGGTTTTTGAAGAGGATAGTTTTTCACCGGATATATTCCTGTTTTTATTGCAGGGATTTATGGAGGCTTCTTGCTTGGGGTGAGATCAGTAAATGGCCTGGCATTTTATGACTGGGAGAACACAGAGCTGATCCGCCGCATTGAGATCCAGCCCAAACATGTAAGACACAGGCTTACTTTTCATTTCCAGGTCTCTACATTAAAATTTTTGTAACCAGGTAGCTAAACAATCACTTGACAATTTTTGTTTTGCTTCTTTGACCTGCTCCTTAATAGCACTGTGTATGAACCATTTGTTAGGTTTACTGGCTAGTTACTTACTTTCTTTGTATAATTCTCATCTTCACACATGCATTTCTTCTTCTTTTTCATCATTTGCCCAGATCTTCTGGTCAGACTCTGGTGAGCTGGTCTGCATTGCTACAGAGGAGTCCTTCTTCATTCTGCGTTACCTGGCAGATAAAGTAGCAGCCTCCCAAGAGAACAATGAAGGAGTGACAGAGGATGGTATTGAAGATGCCTTCGAGGTGGGTGTGAGGATGTGGATGTATACACATCCCTTGTTAATAGTGTGTTTTTTTATTTTTATTACTCTCTGTGCTAAAAATACTTGTTGGTCTAGTATAGCTTCAACTTGATGCTTTATGTAGGAAGAAGGGGGGGGGGGGGGTTTTTTTTTTTTTTTTAA
>NW_019525419.1:190517-203718 GCF_002814215.2 Seriola lalandi dorsalis | reverse complement strand
GGGGGGGGGGGGGTTCTTTACTTTACTTTCAATACTTAACCTTTCCTTTGTCTCTGTCCAGGTCCAGGGAGAGATCCAGGAGATTGTGAAGACTGGACTCTGGGTAGGAGACTGCTTCATCTACACCAGCTCTGTGAACAGACTAAACTACTATGTGGGAGGAGAGATCGTCACTATTGCTCATCTGGACAGGTAAGAATACAGAATTTAAACTTAAGACAGTTTGATGCAAAGTCTGAAAAATCCCCACTAACCTCTAAAGGTTGTTTTTATTGTTGTCAAGGATACTGCATCTTTACACCTGCTGCCTTCTCTCCCTGCAGGACCATGTACCTGTTGGGTTACATACCCAAAGACGACCGTCTCTACCTGGGAGACAAGGAGCTCAACATTGTCAGTTACTCGCTGCTGGTTTCCGTCCTGGAGTACCAGACTGCTGTAATGAGGAGAGATTTTGGAATGGCTGACAAGGTGCTGCCCACAATTCCTAAAGAGCAACGCACCAGGGTGGCCCATTTCCTGGAGAAACAGGTTAGGCAATAGTAGAAGTTGCTTTTCTTTTTCATATAACTGCAATCTGACCGTTTAATTTAACTTGAAAAAACAAAAAGATACACATGCAGTACTTTTTGTAACCAAAATCATCATTAGAATTTTATAATGAGCTGACGTGGCAACGCCATCAGTGATATTAGATGATATTCTAATTGATAATGGGTAACGATAATTATGATATTCTTCTTCATTTTCAGGGTTTCAAGCAGCAGGCACTGGCAGTGTCCACTGACCCAGAGCACAGGTTTGAGCTGGCCTTGCAGCTGGGAGAGTTGAAGATCGCCTATCAGCTGGCTGTGGAGGCAGAGGTAAGAGTGTATTAGCACATCTTTTTACCATCTAAAAGCAATGGCAGACAATTCAGAGAGGCTCTCAAAGGGTTTGTCCATTGTGGTCATTTCTACATTTCTAATATTTATTCTTTCTCCTGAAGTCGGAACAGAAGTGGAAGCAGCTAGCTGAGCTGGCTATCAGCAAGTGCCAGTTTGGCCTGGCCCAGGAGTGCCTGCACCACGCCCAGGATTATGGTGGCCTGCTCCTTCTTGCCACAGCCTCCGGTAACGCCACTATGGTGGGCAAGCTGGCTGAGGGGGCAGAGAGGGACGGAAAGAACAATGTGGCCTTCATGACGTACTTCCTGCAGGGGAAGTGAGTATTAAATGTGTGAGACTTGACGACATTGGTGGACAAATTAGGAAAAAGATATGTCTCAATCACGATCAGTATGGTGGCTGTTAACTGTTCTACATATTGTCGTCTCTCCACAGACTGGATCAGTGTTTGGAGCTTCTGATCAGGACCAACCGACTACCTGAAGCTGCCTTCCTGGCTCGTACCTACCTTCCCAGCCAGGTGTCTCGTGTGGTCAAATTGTGGAGGGAGAACCTGGCTAAGGTCAACCAGAAGGTCAGTTCTGTTGTTGAGATAGTTTATTAGAAACAATATTGCTACAACAAAGAATTGTCACTCATCACTCTTGGATATCTGCAGATTGTTCTTGACCATGACACATTGTACTAAATCTTGATTGCAGGCGGCTGAATCGTTAGCAGACCCTACAGAGTATGAGAATCTGTTCCCTGGGCTGAAAGAAGCCTTTGCAGCTGAATATTATCTGAGAGAGACCTGCTTGGGCAACTCCAGGCCTGCTAAAGATTATCCTCTTGTCACTGTGAGTTGTATGACTTTAAAAGTGACAAATACCATGCTGGGTACAAACATTATTTCTATAGTTGTTTCTTAGTTCACTCTCCCATATTTTTAACAAACTCAAATGTTTTTCAGCCCAATGAAGACAGGAATATTCTTGAGGAGGCTCAAGGATACGAGTCCAATGGAACCTTCATTCCCCCTGTTTCAAAGGTTTGTCTACAGTATCCAACATCTTCTGCTGACTTTTAACTAACAGTATCCTGATTAAATATAATTTGCAGCCAGTGGTGTCTCACAAGCATTGCACACTCTCGCGACATGCCATAATCGGTTACAAAGTATAATTTTACAAAGGGTTCAATAAAATTTATAGGAAGAAATTCAAACTTTCATTATCTGACTGATTCTGTCCCACAGACACAGGATGCTGAGGAGTCCACCTCAGTGGCTGCAGCTCCTGTTGCAGCAGCAGCAGAACCACCTGTGATGCCTTCACAACCTGAACCTGCTGCTCCTACAGCAGTGGACGAAAAGGAGGAGGAGGAGGAGGAAATCCCTGAGTTTTCACAAAAAGATAAGGTAGGTTCTTATCTAATGATTATAGTTTTTATTTTTCTGTTATTAATGAATAAATCAACAGACAACCTTTTAATCTCAGATTTCTCAATTTTATTTATTTTTTTAAATGTCTCGTTTCGTACTTTAAATGTGATTTTGGATATGAATGTTTTAAATGTGTTCAACCTCAGTTGTTTGGGTGACTTCACATTTTTTTTTCAATCATGATTTTTGACAGACAATTCAAAATTTTTGACATAAAACTGAATAATTGGGACTCTTAGGACAGTATTAATTGTCCTTTGTGTGTGTCTTAACAAAGTCTCTGGACGAGCTGGAAGTGGACCTGGACAACATGGAGCTGGATGACATCGACACCACAGACGTTAACCTTGACGATGACTTCTTAGATGATTGAGACCTGCTACCACTCTGCTCCCCAGCACTCTTTAGAGCTTATTTAAAACAGAGAGACCAAACCCCCTTTCCCCCGTTTTTTTGTATTTGTATGTAAAAATATTATATTGGCATGTCCACCTACCACAGTGACAGGATAAAAGTTGATGATTATGACGATAATGATGATGATATCAGTGATGTTTTATTCTCAGATGAAAAGTAGACAGATGATGTCTATTTCTGACTCTCCATTTTGTACACCTTTCACTAACTGTCCATTGAGAGATGTTATATTGACTCTTTGCTTCGCTGCCAATGTTTTTAGATGGGAAATCAAAATTCATTCAGTCCAATAAACTGCGGTTGCTGTACATATTCACATTTGCATCAAGAGTGTTTATTAATTAATTAAAAGTCAGTCTGTGTAATTAGTATTGTGCAAATATCAAAATAAGCTAGAGTATGATGATGTTATATTGGTAACGCATACATTATGTGGTGTGTGATGTGATCTGCAAATGGGCAAACAGGCAAATATTCAAATATTCTTGAAAATAGACAAGATTTTTAAAACTGATCAGATTTCAACACGGATGTTTTCACTTGCTGTGGCCGGATAGACTGTTGCTCAGGTCGGGTAGCAATATGATGAAATCCTTATACTAATAAAAATGTTGAAAGGGGTCATTTGTTTGCACCAATAGGTGCAAGAAAAATTAATGTAATGAGTAGTAGTAGTAATAGTTAGTGAGCATAATCTGTACACCCCCACACAATCCTGAGAGGAGCTGTAATCATGGAGTAATCAAGGGAGAACAACTTTGTGGGTGTACCAAGCGTTTGTAGGGCCTTTAAGGTTCATGGATTTATAGTGTTGCTTAAGATGCTCAAGGACATTGTCTGTTAGAGCCACAATGCTGTTTTATGAAGTGAATCTAAGTTTCAACATTGATAAACTACTAAAAAAAACACCCAGCCTGATCACTAAATCCTCTTGGACCACCTTAAGCATGTTGTTGGCATTCAAGGATGGGACCTTCAGTGGTTTGCATCATATCCCCAAGACTGATCAGCATCTGTTTAATTGAAAAATTGTGTCCTCTTCCTCTGTACCCATCTCTTGTGGAGTAACATAACCTTCCATATTAGGAACAATTTGTACCTACCACTCAGCTGTACCTACCACTTAGAAACTGGTGATCCAAGAAGTTTTGACTCCCTTCTGAATTGCACCAAGGATGTAAGATCCTGGAGGGCAAAAAGCTTCCCTCAGCTAAACCAGAATAAAAGAGGTCATAATCATCATCCCTACAGACTGCCCTTCAGCTCCAATCAACAATACTGGGTCTGTCATTAAATAATAACTCCCATGCAAGAAATCTCAGTGTTATCTTTTATCGTGATTTAAATTTTTAAATTAAAACAAATCAACTCTGATGCTGGGAGTATGTCTTTATTAATCTACATATAGCATCTTATTTATGTCTTGTTTTTCTTTGATTATTCCTGTTATTTTTATTGTAGTCAAACAATCTCATAATTTCCTCGCTTTGTAAAGCACTTTGGTCCTTTTTCGTATTCACATAATGGTAAAATGTGATATGACCATAAGTGGGAGCAGATTTAAGGACGCTTTTGATGACCTACTGACTTCCTCCAATATTATCCCAGAGATCAACCTAAAATGTGTAGTTTCAAATGATAAATTATTTGCAAATATGTTGTTGTTTTTTTTTCTTTTTTCAATCATACACCATATGATCTTATATCCCCACTGTAGATGCTCTTGTCTTGTATGACCGCCTCTGGTGACTTTATGCACTGCAACCGACTGCAGCAGGAATTTTGTCCCAGGAAAGCTGTCACTTTCCTCCTCTCCTGTGGATGGCGCCCCTCCAAGACAGGCTTGGGCGATTTTGTGCAGTTTCGTGTGCAACAAAGTGCCGAGCTTGGCAGCTAGCGAGCAGAGAAAACCGACCGTTCTGAGATTGTTTATCTTTCCTGCGTTTTCAACCTGTTTCCAGTCATTTTTAAGCGTTCAGCGGCCTGTTGGAAGTTTAATACAATCGGGAACAAACGAGAGTCAGTCGTCGGACTGTGTTAGGACGCCTTGTGGAGGAGCAAGGTGCTTTTTGAATAGAAAGACAGGCGTAACGTTAGCGAGCTGGCGTAGAAAAGAGAGAACCAGAGCGACGCAGCGAGTCGGTCAGCCAGGGAGAGCCGGGAGGACCACGGCAGAGCCGCCGCCAGCGCCACGGGGAGTCGGGGCCCGAGAGGGAGCCTGCCAGGCCCTCGGCTTGATGCACCCTGCCTGCCTCGCCTTAGCCGCAGTCCGAGATGGGGGAGACCAAAATTATCTACCACCTCGACGACCAGGAAACACCGTATCTGGTGAAACTGTCGGTGCCGGCGGACAAAGTCACTCTGGCAGACTTCAAAAATGTCCTGAAGAAACCAAATTACAAATTCTTCTTCAAATCTATGGACGATGACTTCGGGTAACTGTTACAGGGTTTATTGTGTTTAACACGGTGTCAGCACAACATTCCTGGGTTTTCTCCACGTTAGTGCAGATAGATTAACATTAACTTAGTTGTTACCTCATCCAGCTGGCCTGTCATCAGTTTCAACGTTACCTGGCTGCTGATCATTAGCTAGCTTCTTGCATTGCAGTTCCTTTGTTAGCTGCTAGCGACGAGCTCGCAGCGTTAGCAAGTCTGTTCAGCGTCTCGACCCCGTTTGTTTACATTGCTTGTGTGGCTAGCTTATGCGTTTTGTGTGCCTTGACTTTGTCTTGACCAAGTTTGGTATTTGTTTCACGAACACTCGAAGGTCCTGGTTGACATTTTGACCACTTTTAGATAAAGTGGGGGAAAGACGTAGTTGACAAAATTGATAATATCTGCTTACTGACGTTACTACTGTCAGTAACCGGCTAATGTATTGAAGGTTTCTGCTAACAGGCTAATGTCAGAATGTAAACGGGCAGCTTCAGTCGGTGAGTCCAGCAGGCCCCTGCTGTTGTTGTCTGTTAGCCCGAGGAATGCAGAGTTGAACACAGGAATGCCCTGTTCATCACCGTGGCAGCTTTATGAGCATGTCCTTTTGTGTTAAAACATGGCTGAACATGGCATGTTCCTCCAAATAGTGCCTTCTGTATAGTTTAAAAAAAAAAAAAAAAGGGGGGAGATGTACTATGTCTTAAACAGTTCAACCAGGTTTCCAAAGTTTTTTTTGGCCAAACTCAAACTAGGGTGGGGCAACAACTTCTGGACATTTGCAAGTGCGAATGAAATGTTTTGAAAGGACCCAGAGTTGTTCATGTTGTGAAAAGTAGATATTCTGTAAATAAACCATTGAAAGCTTTACTTCAACCCCTGTTGGTATAGATTGAGCAACCTGTCAAACTGGAATAGAGATTGGAGCCCATGTTTACCAAGCCTTTCAAAGAAAATCTCACTTGACCATCACTATTCCTTCTTTTCTAAGAGGCACAACTAACTCTGTCACAACCAGTAGTCTGAGGTACTTGCTAAATGTATGGATTTAGCTTAGACATCTAATTCTTGTAAACAGGCAGTCCATTGTAGACTGGAAAAGTTTCCTGAAAATTCATTTGGTTGAATTGGTTAAAAATGTATGTCCACCCAGGAAATCTTTACATGCCTGACTGTTGTTAATTTCAGACACAGAAGCTTTGCTTTCTAGCATCCTTTGATGTATTGACAGGACTGCTTATACCCTCGTATAAGGTGTCTTCTTTTGACTGGCTTCCCCTGTCTGTGCTGGTAACCTCTGACACACAGTGATGTTGTCTTTCCCCCTGATATTCTGGGATCTTGTGGGAACAGAGCTAACGAGTCTTAACGTGTAAAACTATAAAATCTAAACTGACAAATTTTACATGTTAATCAGGCCAAATTTCACTGGTTCCCTAATCTACATTCACTCAGATTCATTTGTAATAGAGGGCAGCATGTGAAGTTTCTCTTAATCTTTTTTGGGTTTCTTAAATATGTTGTTTCTTAACCTTAGTTACATTTTACCATCTAGTGAACATGGATATCAGCTATAAGCATCAAGGATCAGTTTTATGTCTGGAGAAAGGTTTAGGGAATAAATCTGGATTGTTGACCTGTTGTCATTACACAATAATCAGTGCTGACATTCTCTATAGGCACTTTATTAAGGCAGTATATCTTGGTTGGCAGTGTAACAACAGCGTAGTAAGTGCACAGTGTCTGTCCTGGCTAATGGAAGTCTTGCCCATCTCCATTCCCCCAAAATACAGCCCCATGTTTTATTGCCTTGATAGTGCTTTTTTGTTGGTAAAGGTTTACTGAAACCAAGCTTTGTTCTCTTTACAGGGTGGTAAAGGAGGAAATATCTGACGACAACGCTAAACTGCCCTGTTTTAATGGACGTGTGGTGTCATGGGTAGGTTCAAGATGCATCCTGGAGTAATTCTTCTGGTTTGTTTATCTGCTTGTTGTTGTGCGCTTGTCTGTGTTCACTATATTTGTGTGGTTGAGTGTGTGTGTGTGTGTGTGTGTGTGTGTGTGTGTGTGTGTGTGTGTGTGTGGCAACTGTGTGCGTGCATGTGTAACTGTGATTCCCATCTGTCCGCCAGTGACAACAAGCATACTCCATCTCTAGGGAGAGGCCCCGTGCATCTGCATGATAATATCATTATCACATAATGATCCAAGGAGCAACCCCTACATGTAAACACCATGCTGTTTTTTGCAATACTGTGTTTTTAAGCACTTTTTCAGAATATGAGCTGCGATGGTTTTTCAGTAATTTTATACGCTAGTCAGCACATGCACCACATACATACATGTACTTGCATGTAATATCTCATTTAGAGGCTCTGAGCAATAATTCTCCTGTCTCCATAAGAGACATCTGGTGCCGGTGCACAGTCTCCCTTCCTCTCCTCTCGACGTTGAAATTGGATTAAGAGCAAGTGAAATCACAGGATAGGAGGAAAACACCCGATAATAAAGAGCCTCACTGCATGTCATGTAACAAGAAGATTGAATCTCACAGGGAGGGCAGAATAAAGTTGAGGGAAAGAGTGCTCCATGTCTTAACGTGAAAGGGCAATGTTTTTTGTTAATTTCATACAGTGTGGTTATAATTATAGATTTTATTTGAGAGTCATCAGCAAAGTGTTAACGCTAAATGTTTGAGTGTATAATCCAGAGTGCTTGTCCCAATGTGTCCCTGTGTTGTGGTCATTTTCATTAGGCTGTCTGGAGGTTTGGTTGGCTGTGGTTCAAAGTCAGTTCCTCTCTTTGTATGTGCGTGTGTGCGCGAATGTGTTTGTTATCTCTCGGGGGTTGTTGAAATGTTCCATGCACAATGAAATGTTATTTCTGTTACAGTGTGCCCATTTGTTTGTCTCCACGGTTCATCTGTTGTTTCAATGGCCTGATTGATTGTTCTCTGGGGTCTGAGGGCCTGGCTCACTATCACCACATCATCACAACAGGCCAGCACCCTGAGTCTGCCCTGTCCTGCTTTATTGTCAGTTTTTCTCCATCTAATTACATTTTAATACCTTATCTTAGTGCAGGATGTACAAATCAAATTTACTTTTGCTCTTTCTACCCACCAAAATAGACTCCCTGTAAATGGGAAATGTTATGGTACAAATACTGCATGTAGGTATAAGTGAGATAAAAGGGTTAACAATCTTCCTTTATATTTTTTCTTCTTATTGTTATGCACCAAAACACCAAAGCAAATTCCTCTTATGTGAAAACATAGTTGGCAACAAACCTGATTCTGATTCTGTCAAAAATAAATAGTAGGGCTCATAATTACATCAAGAAGCACTTATTTAATTACTCTTTTATCAGTCCAAACCTTTTATCTGTCTATAGTAATATAACCATTTTCTTGCATTACTATGTCTGTACAGGTGAGTCAGTTTGATATTGTTGGTGTAATGTCACTCTTATTAAATCAGTTGCCCTATTGCAGTTCAAAATAGTTAATAGTTAATAGTCTTTTGTTGGCGGACATACCATTCTTTCCCTTGCAAAACATTCATTAGTTAAAGTCAGTTAAAATGCAAAAGTGCCAAATATTTCATGGCTTTAGCTTTTTAAAAGTTCAGATTAACTGCTTCTCCTTGTTGTACAGACTAGTAATCTGAACATTTTTGGGTTGTGGGAGTTTGTGATGTGCACTTTTGACAGTTTTACTGGCTAAATGATTAATCAGTAATGAAAATAAATATTATTTACTTATCCCCAGGGAATGGGACAGCTGAACACTATGGAGAAAATATACAGTGTTTGATTAATTTGAAGGATGTGGTAGTGATAACGTTAAATGTGATTCTAGAAACATGATGTGAAAATGAACAGCCTGTGCCTGCTGTGTAAATGAAATTGAGCAAGATTTGTTTGACTGGACTCCAGTACAAACAGCTGTATTTGTATCCTATAACACAACAGATGCCGTATTGAAATATTGTTAAGTAATAGCCCAGCTGTGAGACCAACAACTAGCAAATTTTAACTTTTCAATCATAGGCTGTTAATAGTGGAGAAAGTTTCATACCGATCTTATGTTAGCTTTTAAACTTGTTTTGCATGCAGATTATGCAAGTAAATGCTTCAATTCTACAATGGACGAGATCCAAGGTGCTGCAGGACTCCAGATCCACAGCAGAATGTAAAAAAAACAAAACAAAATATCTTGAGCGAGCAGAACTAATGTTCAGTGGAATGTGTTTGAGATGAAAAAATATGGAAAAGTAAACAGCTGAATATGCTAATGTTAAATTGTCCTGGTGATATAATTCAGTCATGGTCCATTGAAGCCCACTTTTTCCCACACTTTGGTAACTGAGGCAACACTGTCAGGTAGGCAAACCACAAGTCTTGACACAGGCGTTTTCTTTCTCTCTCTCTCTCTTGAAACGTCAGCAGCCTCTGAACAGCTTTTTTCTTTCAGCAGGAAATTAAGAGAAGACAAATTAATTTCTAGATTTGAAGAGAGATTGTTGTCCCTAACAAAAGAAAGAACTTTTATAGGCACCTTACTAGCCAGCAGCTGTGTTATTTTGTAGCCATGGTTTACATACAATCTGTAAATACTGGTAAGGCTGTAGGCAGTGAGTGTACAGCAAGATATATCCATGCAGCCCTTGAATAAAGCTTAGTGTAAACATAGTAGTGCTCTGACATGGGTCTGCTGCCCACTTGCTCTGTGTCTTTCTGTTTATTCTGAGTCTTTGTCTCATCCCTCTGACTGACCTGAATCTCCGTCTGTTGACAGTTGGTCTCTGGAGACGGGGCCCACACGGATGCAGGCTCAGTTGCAGATAGTTTAGAGCCGACACCACCTTTGGAGAGGACTGGGGGCATTGGAGACTCAAGACCACCTTCCTATCAGTCAGTACATTCATAGAAGACTGGTGTATATGTTGTTTTTTTGTTTTTTTTTCAAGTGTGCCAGAGAGATGTTGGTAATGTTTGTCTGGGGGTGTGTGAAAGAGAGTGATGCCATGCGTACTTTGTGTTTGGCTCTGTGTATGTGTCTTGAATGAGTCCCTCTTTGTTTCCAAATAACCACAGTAACAGAGGAAATGGCAAATTGAATAGAAATAGTATGACACCTTGTGACTGCCAGAAGGACGAAAATACCTTTTTTCTTCTACCCATTTATCATTAAGTTATCTCCATTCTGGAAGTAAATCAGACTTCTGAATTAGTCGTGTAGAGCACAAATTGCTCATGCTTGATGTCTTTTAGTTCATTTAATATATTTGTTAAAAGGTGTGTAGTCGGGCCACTTTTTACCTATGCAAGTGCAATGAGGTTCATCTGTTCATCAAGTAAAGCAGTGTAAAATGTGTAAAAGACACATGATAGTAACAGAGCAGAAATGCTCACCAGACTGAAATAAGTCAGTCAACTCATCAACTGCTATTCCTGCCAAATGTTCAACTACATAGCGCAGCCTCAACTACACTGACCCAGAGCTTTACACTCAACACAGTTTGTGATGTGATTATAACAAGAAGCACTTAATATAAACACTTGTCTAAATGGCTGTTCAATGAACTTAACTGCCCTTGTAATGATACAGTGTAATTCTATCTCTTTTTAACGCCCACTCTCTCCTGTGCTCTCTCTGTCTGAAGTGGGAAAGCAGCAAGCGGTCGGGACAGTTTGGACAACGACACCGAAACCGGCTCCATGGTGTCGCAAAGGAGAGAGAGGGAGAGGCCAAGACGGAAACACACTAACGACCACGGTCAGAAAACCATCTGTCCGCCGTGTTTTGTTTTTTTTTGTGTTTTTATTTTTCTCATTGTACTTTATGTTTCAGTTTTATTTTTATTTCACAACGATTTCACGCACAATGTAATTTATCTGTTGGGTAAAACTCGAGTGTTTGCCATAATGGAGTCATTTCCTTTTCCACAATTAGTCTCCCAAAATGGCACAAATTAAAAGCTATATGGTGTACGCAGACATCTCCAGCTTATCACTGTTTCTATGAACAGGTAAGCATGCTAGGCCTGTGCAAAGGTTTGATCACATTTGGGTAACTTTAGTAGGATGTTGTAGAAAAAGCAACATTATCGCACAGTCAGAATAACAGTTAGGTGCTTTACCGTCGCCAAATGTTTGTATGAATATGATAAAAATTTGTGCTGTGGTGTGAAGATTCTAGTTTGGCTTTAACTTTTATTTATTAATTAGATACTGATCCATAAGGAACAAGCATATTTTGAAGATGTTTTTGCAAACTGTTGACTGTGATCTGTGTGAGTCTGACCAACCAAAATATGTCTCTTGATTGTAGTAGTCTGATTTGTAGGTACAATTTTCAACTTCTTTTCTCAAGAGTTTTTATTTTTATTGAATAGATCAACTTAATTTTCATGTGTCGTGTCCATTCTGATCATAAATGCTGTCCCGCTGCAGGTGGGAGGCAGAACGGCTACTCATCGCGGGGAATGGGACGCGGGGGCGCTGAGTACGACAGCTGCTCGTCCTTCATGAGCAGCGAGTTGGAGTCCACTTCCTGCTTTGATTCAGAGGATGACGATGCAACCAGCAGGTCAGACATTCAGCTTGTTCATAAGTGCATCTCCCAGTGCGAAAAGGCATTTGGCTTGAGGAATGTATCTGGAATTACAGATGATGGGTTTTGGCAGAGATTAGTACATTCTAATTGTCCAGTGGTTTTTGTGGTCACCCCCCCCCCAGGGTCTCCTCCAGGAGACGTAGAAATATCTGCAACCCACTTTAAAACCTCTGCTGTTCTCAGTCTTCAGGCATCTCCCAGGATGTTTTTTTTCCTGTTGTTGCAGCTCTAATAGATCAGGATCAAAGTTTCATTAGAATGAGTTTCTGTCTACCGCAGAAACAAATACATTTTTGCTTTAACAATATTTCTGGACTGAATGCTTTGTTAGTCAGGTCATAATTTCTAAACGAAGTAAGCTGGATGTTGTCTTACAAACAGTTAAAGCTGGTCTTGACTCCGGGCAAGCATCACTTTTACTATGGAAACAGTGGTTAAGTGATCTTTTTAAGTGCAGAACAGTGAGGTTTTCATTTGACATTTAGACAATGTTACATGGGAGAGTTTGGTTATGTTTCTGTCCACATATTTTGATTTACATTATGATCTGTCCTTGTCTTTTTAAGCTTGATTTTGGTAGAAAGGTTTTTCTGATGACGGAATTTATATAGAATAGTTTCTCATTTAAATACATATCAACTATTTGGCCATTAGTTCATATATTACAGCTTTTCTATGTCTCTTCTTGTCTCTTCTTCTTATTCAGGTTTAGCAGCTCCACTGAACAGAGCTCTTCTCGTCTAATGAGACGACATCGTCGTCGCCGACGGAAACCTAAAGCCTCCAATATGGACAGGGTGAGACCTCACACACTGGAAGTACAGAACTGCAAATCAAATGTATCTTTCTTCATTAAAATTTTGTTCTAGTTTGTGACTTTTGATTCTTCCTATATTTCTTTACTTTCCACCCACTTTTCATCTTTCTTCCCTCCAGTCCTCGTCATTCAGTAGCATCACAGACTCCACCATGTCTCTGAACATCATCACTGTCACTCTCAACATGGGTAAGTGACTTAGCAATGTGGAAGTTGAGAGCCTCCTTATAAAGTAACACTGAGCCAGAGTTCAAAAACTCCTTTTACAAGACAGTTTGTTCCATATTGATGCAGGTGGTGATAATCTTTTCTGTCTTTACTTGCTTCACTGCTGCTTCACTTCACTCTTGAATACACATTGTCCGTTCCTCTCCACCTCACAGAGAAGTACAACTTCTTGGGCATCAGTATTGTCGGTCAGAGTAATGAGAGGGGAGATGGAGGAATCTACATCGGCTCTATCATGAAGGGAGGAGCTGTGGCTGCAGATGGACGCATAGAGCCTGGGGACATGCTGTTGCAGGTGTGTGTCTGTGTGTGTGTGTGTTAGTGTGTGTTAGGGAAAGAGACAGTAAGAGAGAGAGAGAGAGACACACACACACA
>NW_019525419.1:168681-189304 GCF_002814215.2 Seriola lalandi dorsalis | reverse complement strand
ACTGTTCGGACTATTATGATATGAGGCATAAAGTCTTATGCCATGATTTCACTTTTTTTTTTTTTTTTTAACAATTTGGAACCCCCACCTTCTGACCTCCAAAAATGCAGTAATATCACTATTTTTCTCTGGCTTGTTAGTAAATCTCGGTGTTGAGTGTGGCCCTGCCCTTTCACTGCATTCCTGCGACTTCTCTCTGTTCCAGTTTTTACTGTGCTCAGCCTCACAACTTCCATCTGCTCAGTAACTCTTGTCAAAACCAAGCTCATAACTCACAACTTTCATCCTCCCTGTAATCTTTGGAAGAACAGTTGCGTTTTTTCTTTCTTTCCGGAGAAAAACCTTTCCTCTCTCAACACAATTTCTTGGCCAAATTAATAGACATTTTTGAGGATTTTTCCTTTCAGAAAAAATTTACTTTAAATCCAAATCCTTTCCAGGCTTAAAAGAAAACAAAAAGAGAGGTTTTTGCTGCTACACCTTGCATTCCTGTCACCATTTTTAAAATGTAATGGTGCGTTTTTCATATGCTTTGAATAATTGGCCAACTGCATTATTGCCAGGAGATATTTCAAGTGCAGCTAGAGTGAAAAAATAAGAAAATAAACCTGCTATCTAAGATATCAGTGGCAGAGTTCAGGTTTCCATTTAAAAAAAAAAAAAGGCAATGCACAGTGCAATGGAGCTCGAGTCGAGTTTTGCAAAAGGTATAAATAATGTGCTATAACAACAGCTACCTTTGTTTGCTTGGTAACAAGTTAGTGGAGGCTGAAAGAGTAATATCTGGTATCACATGTACAATATTCCCAGCAGATGTTCACACCCTTTTTATTGTGTTATTATTTATACTCACGAGACATTCTGGAAAATAAAGAAATCACTCATTGAAGTGGAGGTAGATGAGGCAGAGTGAGAGGAAGTGGGAACACCAAAAAGTAAATTACAACACTTTAATCAAAATATCTAATCTTGGAATGCAATAAACCTCAGTTAAATGATATGTAAGATACAATGGTGTTCTAGGGAGGACATTTAATTCATTATGGTCAGGCTTTTGTTTGGGTTTTATCAAGACCAGCTCAGTTGTAGTCCAGTTCAAACAAAGATCAAGGCTGATCTGGTCTGATTCAGGGTCAAGACAGAACAGGGGTCAAATTACAGTCCAGACCACAGGAAACCAAATGTTATTTGTGGCAAATTCCAAAACAGACCAACATTTTTATAGTTGTACAGATAACAGTACTCAGCTGTTCTTTCATTTAAACGTTTAGAAAAAAAGAAACAGAATGTAGGTCAACAGTTTTTATATTTGTGGGAGATAAGTGTCTTTGTCCTTAAAAGAGATTCAGTGGTAAATATTTAAGATTTGAGACTGATCGGACCGGAATATTTCAACTCGGACAAGAGGATGTGGTTCAGTGCCCATGTTAACTTGTACACGTGTCCTATGATCTTTCCCAGGATTCGATGACTTCCACCTCTCCATCCACAGCGACATGGCAACAGTTGCTAAGGCCATGGCCTGCCCAGAGTCAGGTCTGGAGGTGCGGGACAGGATGTGGCTCAAGATCACCATCGCTAATGCCTTTATCGGTACGTCTATCAAAGCAGAGTGCATGGTCTAGCATTTGTTATTTCCTCCATCAGTATGCATACCCATGTCTTTTGTTATTTGCTCAGTTCAGTTTGCAGATTGGTTCTGTCATTGTTTCGCTGATGAGGACATAAAGCATCTTCTTACAATTTAGAATCATTATTTGTTTGCCTTAATCAAGCAACATGATCATCATTTTCATTTCAACAGTTTAATGACAGGTATCCTAATAATCCATGAATGCAGTTTGCCTTTTTAAATGTCAGCTAGTTTAATATGTCATAGTTGCACATTAAAGCTGTAATATTTCCAGTGCTTATTTGTTTTTGTAAAGGATCATCGTGTCAGTTGTTGCTGGCTAAGACAGGGCTGTGAACACTAAAATCAGCTGCCAAACAAATAACTGTTAAATATACTGTAGATGATTTAAATAATTATATTTAATAATAATGATATATGATAAAATAGTCTCAGGGAAGGTGTGGAATGTGATGAGCAAAACTGCAGAATTCGCGTTTCAGCATAAAATGTGCGTCTTTGTGTTGTCAGGTTCTGATGTGGTGGACTGGCTCTTCCATCATGTGGAAGGCTTTTCGGATCGCCGCGAAGCCCGTAAATATGCTAGCAACCTGCTCAAGGCCGGCTACATCCGACACACTGTCAACAAGATCACCTTCTCTGAGCAGTGTTACTACGTCTTCGGAGACCTCTGTGGCAGTAAGTGCACACTGAAATTTTCCATCAGCTAAGATCTTCTTTGAGTGTCAGCAGTAGAAACAACTCTTCATAAAGTTGAATGGTTCAGTTGTATTTCCTGCCACATCTGTACAGCGATCTATTTCAAAGGAGGACAAACATTTTCTAGAAGTTGGTGGTTACTGTGGAGGTCTAAATAACTTTTTCTTCCTCTTTCCTCCTCAGACATGACCCACTTGTCTCTCCATGACCATGATGGTTCCAGTGGAGGTGCATCAGATCAGGACACTCTGCCCCCTCTTCCCCACCCAGGGGCAGCCCCATGGCCCATGACCTTGCCCTACCAGTTCCCCATCCCTCACCCTTACGACCTGCCACAGCCCTTCCATGGTGGACCAGGCGCTGGCAGTGCAGGAAGCCAGCACAGTGGTGAGTGCAGTTTGAATATACTGTATGTGTTCATCACAAATACAGTAGATTAGTATAGAAGAATAATTAGGAGAGAAGGGGAAGTAGTAGTAGTAGTGGTCGTAGTAGAAACACTTTTAATACTATGTGCAATAATGTTAAAGTGATATTTTATCCAAAAATCTATCTTTTGAGTATTAAACACTTGCCCTTTGTGCAGACGAATGTGGCTGTCTATAGAAACCTTTCAAACAGCTGGATATTTCTTTGCTTCATTATCCATCTGTATGCTGCAAACACTATGTTGCAAACACCCAAAGTTTTCCCAAAAAATATTCAAAATACGATTCTTCTGGCAGAGCTCCAGAGTTTCCAGAAGGGCAACACAGAACCAGTGAAAAGTTGGTAAAATGATTGTAACAAACATGAATTAGTGCTAGCTACAGCTGCATTTCTTGTTTCACTTTGCACAGAGGGATTTAAAGGAATACTGCAAAATTATACCGTGTGTGACATCTTGTTTGCTGTCTTACCCAGAGCCAGATGAGAATATAAATATAGATATTATCTCCAAATCTTTCTATACAGTTATAGGTCCAGTGCAAGTTGAAATAAGCTTATTTCAAAGACTTGAAGGACACAGTCTGGCTCTGTTGAGTGAAAAACATTCCTTCCAGCAGCTCCAAAGCTACCTTATTTACATGTTGTACTTTTTGAATTGCACATGTGTAGAAATAGAAAACCAGACATTGTGGTTTTAGGAGCAGTTTACTTATGTAACTGAGATATTTACTGACCAACAACAGCTGGGCCCACTGACTGCACACAACATCTGGGATGTCCTGTTCTCATTTTACGGTTGCAAACTACGACACCTTGAATTTACTGGTGAATAATTTAGAAGCTAACAAAATACAACATGTAAATAACACAGTTTAAGATTTTTAATAGAAGATAAATGTTTCTCTTGCTTGCAATATTTGTGCTAAGCTAGAGCACCCCACACCTCTAACAGACGCAAAGAGACTAAACTGATACAGATCTTTTTATCTGTCTGTGGATTTGATGTCATATTTTGGAACAAGCATCCATTGCAATATAATGAGTTCCTTTTAATCATATAAACTGTTATGGTTTGAAAGTCATCATTATGAAGAACTTGCTTTCAAAGAAAGGAGGCTGTTTGTGGTAATAAAATGTAACTGCCTCCGGTAATAGCTGAGCTGTTTGGCTTGTGAAGGCAGTGATTTCTCCATGACCGTGTGTGCATTAGTCATGAAGCTCTCCTGAGAGTCTCCCACAAACTGGGTCAGTACTGTCTGCGTCACTTCACTGGCACCCAGATGGGAGAGAGGCTCATGTAGGTCACGCAGATTTAATTTAAAAAACTGTAACGTGCTTGTACGTCATGTTTTGATAATAATCATTGTCTCTTCTGGTGTGTCCTCAGGAAGCAGTGGTTCAAACTGCAGCAAGAATGAGGGTCGGAAGTCTGGCGGCAGCGGCAGCGAATCTGAGATCAGGAGCCACCGAGCTCCAAGCGAGCGCTCGTTGGCTCCCCCTAGTGAGCGAAGTGTCCGTAGCTCTGTCAGCCACCGCAGTGCCAATTCCCACTCAATAGCCTATGGGCCTGGCCTTGTCTATGGCCCACCTGGCCTTCCCCCCCAGCCCCCACATCTGTCTACCGCTGCACCTGGCGCCCCACCAGGCAGAGAGCTTGCCTCTGTACCCCCTGAGCTCACTGCGTCACGCCAGTCTCTGCGCATGGCGGTGGGCAATGCCGGAGAATTCTTTGTTGATGTGATGTGATGCAGGTTATAGGCTGATAACAGAGTAGCAGATTGGGCCTTTCTCATATCATTATAAGGCTGAGAAGGACAGCATGACGGGACAGGAGGGAGGGAAGATTGCAAAAGCTCTAACCCAAGGCTGTGATTCCACTTTCCTAAAAGCATAAATGGAACCAATCCTGCTGTGTATGCTGAGAGAAAATGCTCCTCCTCTCTTGTGCTTTTCTTCCTAGTTGTAGTGGCCATACTTTCTTCAGTGAAGAAACCCCCTCACTCAAGATGGAACCAAAGCGCCTTTCTCATTTTCCACTGCTCAGTGGGGAAGAGTTTGTGTGAGGACAAAAAAAGCGAGAGGGGGGGGGGGTTTGGAAACGTACAGCTGGGGAAGATGACTCAGCGCTTTTCTACATGGATGTTTTTCATTTGTTCTTCTCTTCACTCTTCCCTCCTCTCTGCCTTCCTTATCTAACATGCACTGTCCTCCCCCACCGCTGTCCACGTCAAAACTGAGAAAGAAAAAGAAGCCTCTTCCCTCCCTCTGTTCTTTCAATTCCCACTTGCTGACCTCTAACAAGAAAAAAAAAATTAAGAAATTTGAAATGAACACTAACTGTTAACCTTATTCAGACTTTTTTTTTAAATGTTTGCTTGACTTAAGAGAGAAAGGAATGGAAAAATGTATATGTAGTGCAAGAGAATTGCAGTCCTTCTTACTGTAAAAATGCATTTGTTTTATTATATCCGTAGTTGGTCACAACTAGTTTCATTTCCCATCGCTAAACATGAGCATCCAGCTTCAAGAGTCATTTTTACACTACACAGCTGCATTTTCATCTGTTAACCAGAGCATTTTCAGACTCTGTCTTGTGACAATGTATAGTGGAAAAAATTTTCTTACCATGTCTTTCACACTACTCTTTTATCAAGGAAAAAATGTCTTTTTATTTATAAATATAGTTTTATGACTTAACTTTGCTCCTCTGTGTTATGTTTTTATTTGAGTGTGTGAGCTTATGTTTGTGAAGTAGAACTATGCAGCTTAGTCTTTTTTTTCCCTCCATGGTACCTGAGGTCATATTTGCATTTAAAAGTAGTGGATTCCAGACTGTCCAGGAGCAGGAATGTGAAGGTTAGGAAATCTGGTGCACAGATGTGTGTGTGTGGGCTGTGGGTGTGTGAGAGATCAACCTGTGTACATTTGCCTCCGAACTGAATGACCCTATGCAAAATGTTCCCCGTATTTAAAGAGAGAAATAACTCCTGTTAAAGAGGCGATTTCATTCAACTTGGACAAAAAAAGAAAGAATAAAGCAAGACCACAGGCACAACCCTTAGTTTAAAGGACAAACATAAAGTAAGATATTTTCTACAATCCCACAGGGACGTTTGTTTTCTTGCTCGTATTAACTAGAGGTTTAGGTCCAGGTCAAACTCTGGAACTAGTAATGAATTCTACAGTTACTTAAGAACATCTAATAAAGCAAGCTGGATACGTGCCAACATGCTCCCAAGTCCATTTTTAAAAAAGGGGACTAGCGCACTGTGCTGCCCCTTCTAATTATTACACCCATAACCGTTAATGAACTGCCGTGAAACAAATAATTGACCATGTAGCTTATCATAACAAGGCCTGGGTGCGGTTTACACATCGCCCCAGCCGCGCCTTTTCCTGTCACAGCGGAACGGCTGTGCGTAAGGACGGCAGGTCAGCTGACAGCTATCAGAGGACCGGGAGGAAGGAGCGGAATTAGCGGGTGTGTGAACTGGGAACCTACTGGATCCTGACATAGGCTGTATCCGAAGCCAAACGGGGAACGAAGACTGGTGGCGTTCGTGAGAGAACAAGGGTAGGTTCACCAAAGTCGAGATCGTTAAGTGTTTGTCGTCAAAATAATTAAATGGAGCGCGGTAACCGTTACCGAAAGCCGGTGAAACCGTTTCTTTCGTGGGCGATGCTAATATTAGCAACGTTAGCCTCCGCTCCGCTAGCTAATGTGAAGTTAGCAGCGGCAGCTAGCATGAAAACGGAAAGAAGGTGATTTTTATCTCCAAAATAAAAGCTCACAGTATCTTATTTCTACACTTTCTTTAACGATTAAGCTTTATTGAGGTCACTCAGTGCAGTCTTCGATACTGTTGGTTTTTAAATTGGCGATAATTAACAGTAAAACATGATTAAGGGTCGTAAGACGGTCTGATTTTCTTTTCACCGGAAGCCCATTAAAATTGTGCACGGATCGACACTGGTTCGTTGAACATCGCCGAGAGCTAGCCTGCCGTTGTAAGCTAAATTAGCTAGCGACCTCTCACTCGTTCTTTTCCCCATCACTTTGATCATAGCTGAAGGTCAAGCCTCCATCAATGCTGTAGTGATTTAAGATTATTTAAAAAGAAGCGTTTCAAGTAAACCGATTGAGGAACAAATGAGAAAATATGAAAAATGTATGAACGTTAGGAAATGGCCCGACTGAGCAGACATCTTGACTTCGGCCAATAAAAGGGCGATTGGACCTGTTCAGGTCTTGAACACGGTTTACTTGGTCACGACTCGGCCATGTCTTAGTGGGGGAAATATTGTACTAATCTTGTTCTTATATTTGTTTTGTGTGCTCCCTCTGAGCTCCGTGTGTTCAAACTGTCTGGTCTCTGTCTTCGAGGAATTTCAAGCGTGTCCTTCATCCCTTGGTTTCCAGAAGCGTCATTCTTGAATGAATGCAAATTCCTATGATATGTTGGTCTAAGCCATATACGAATCCGTTGTTTAACAATTGCTCTGCATCTTGATGAATTTTATTGTCTTATGGTTTTAATCTTAGTTAGGATTTCATGTTTAGCCTAATCAGATCCAGACAGTATCTGGTAGTAAAATGCAACCCAGTAAGAGCAACAGATTTTTAGTTGGCAACCTGGTGGCACCCTGCTTCAAACTGGTGGCTGTTAATCTGCTGTTAATCTTACTATCGAAGGAAACAAGGAATTGACTGTAATGAGAGTGGTGGTAGTGGAGTCTTTTTAGCCTATATTGGAGTGGTCGTTGGGTTGGTGTATGTATATATGCACAAAACACAAATGAGTCACCACAGTGGGGCAGCTGCAGGGTTTATTCAACTGGCAATAGAGTAATGTGTGTGTGTGTGTGTGTGTTTGAGAGAGAGAGACAGAGAGTGACAGAAAAAGCGGATGTGAAGGACAAACGCTTCCCTGTACTGTTGGTCACTCCCCCACTTTTCACTGCTTTCACTTCTCTGTCACCCCCTTTTTCCTTTCCCCGTTTCCTTCCTGCAATCTCTTGCTCCATTTCTCTCATCCCAGGCGGGGTTTGGTTTCGCCATGGCCAGTTGGGACTGAGAAGCAGCCACAATGATTGGAGGTCTGTTCATCTACAACCACAAGGGGGAGGTCCTCATCTCCCGGGTCTACCGAGATGACATCGGGTACGTTTCACAGGAGGAAAGCTACTGTAAAATTTTGGGAGACATTGGTCAGTCAGATGGTCCTGATCCAGTGGGGGTTGGACAGGTTGGGGTTGATCCTGAAGGGATGAGAAAGGATTATGTCCCTCTTCCTAGATAAGAAGTTCACATTTGTCTTGTTTTGTTATTTTCTCTAAAAATGTGTTTGGGGGGGGGGGGCCCAATATAGGATTAAATTTAGTACAGTGCTACCAACTGTTAGATAAGATGATGATTTGGTATAATTAGAATAAAACTATCATAAAATACATGTTTATGAATACAAAACATAAAGTAATATTCACTGATTCTCCCAGAATAAAAAAAAAAAAAAAAACAAGTGATCACAATTAGAATACAATTATGCACAACCAGGAAAAATAATTCCCTCATTCACTCTTTCCCATCTTGTATGAGGTAATGATTTGGTTCAGTTGTGCTTATCAAACCACACCTATGTAAAAGATTTGGTGCAGCCATTTGAAAAGCTCTCACAAACTGACCCTAAGTGTTGATACAAAACAAGACACTAATTGTTACCCTATGGAGCAGAGGCACTGATAGGAAGTATTTCTATCCTCATCATTGGCAGCCACATCTTTTAATTTTCCCAATATTGTAACGGCATGGCAGTGATGAAATGCTTTAACTGCAATACTTTCAGTCAAGCAGCATATTTTGGCTATTACCTACCCATGCATACACATTTAGTTCATCAGCATTCCTTGGGCACATTGATGTTAAATATACAGTATAATAAATGGTAAACGGTTTTATCACCTGAAGTCTATACTAAGGTCAGAACAAGATATACAGCATGGATTTATCACAAAAAATTGTTTTTGCAGATTCAAAACATAGTGGAATCTCAAATTTGTATGTAGGCTATTCAGCAAATTGTCTAAAGATTTTCATAGAAAGAAGCGTGGCTGTTGGCAGATTATCTTCAAGTAAGACATGGAATTTGTGAGTCCTCCATCATTGCCACACTGGATTAATTCATTCATTCACATTGTAACACTCACAAAAACCTGAGTGCCCCCACCTCTAATACAAAATTGGAACGGAAAGCTATCATTAATGGGTAAGTGTGCATGTCTCCTGTCTTCAACTTTGACAGTTGGTCATAGTCCTTATAGTCCATAGTCGATGTTCGGAGTGAAACATGGTTTCTGCAAATTAACTTTTTGAGCTTTAAAAAATAATTAAAATACTTCAATGATATAAAGAAAATGGAGTAGATGTGGAATCAATAATTGCCTGGATGGAAATAACACTGTTGTATCAGTATCATTGGGCTGTAATGGTTAAACAGCTGACATAGGAGCCTTTACAACGCTGCTGAAGAGCTGGTGAAAAGGAAATTGTTCCCTTTGTATATGATGGACGAATAAAAACAAGGCTGAGTCATATCCAGAGTAGACTGTGGTGTAGCCATGTTGTAAAAAATGTGCGTCAAGGTTTTTGTACTTCTCATATGTCAGGTTAAAGGATACATCCATATAGACTTACATGTATCAAATGGTATGTTACAGACAGGAAGTCAGCGCTGTGGCTAGAAGAATATAATATATATTTTGAAAATCTGACTTTTGTACTGTCTGTCTTTCTTCCTTCCCTTTTCAACACTTGTTACTTGTTTGTTTGTGATACACTGTTGATGTGCAGTTATCAGGTCTCCATGCTTGCACCCAATTATCACCCGCTGTTTTGCATAAGCCCAGACAAATCATTTGGATTGAGGTCAGAGTAGGAAGTTTGCTGGAACAGACGCCAGCCCGTCAAGTACCGAGAGGGCACAAAGGTAGAAACAGATTGCCTAGTGCTCTCATAGTGTCCTTTATATGGGCACACATCAGTAATGCTGGGTCAGTATTTCTTGTGCAAACCCTCAAAGAATTTTTAGAGGTTTTATCTCAAACATTTTTGCTGTAGTTGTAGGAATACATGCACAGTGAAGACAATGGAAAAGGGCAGAAACAGGATGGTATGTGTTGGATATCACAGCTCCTCAGTGTGACATGTTGCGTCAGCAAATAGAGCCACTGAGACATCGTTTAAAAGTCTGTTTGAATTAGATGTGTCCAAGGTCTGCAGGTTTGTTTAAATGACGTGAAAACTGCACGAGGATCCCTTCCATCTTTTGTCCTGTCTCTTGTGGTTGCTTAATTTTTAATCATTGCTCCTTTCGTGTCTAACAGTAGCACAAATACAGTATAGCTGCTTGCCTCTGCCTGTTCAGAAGCAGCACAATGTGTACTACAGAACAGCACTGAACCCTTCATAACCACAGCTGATTTTCCTTAAAGGTGCAAAACAAGGAAACCATCATTCTTTAGGACTAGTTTTAAGGAGAGTTTTCATATTATTTTTTCAGCAGAAAAACAGAAAAAAACTAATTTTTTGGTCTTGTCCACACATTTCCACTGTGGTCATTTTTCTTCACATCACCAGCATCAGTTGCTTTTGGTGATTTTCTCTGTGGCTGCAGCAGTGCAGAGTAAACCAGACATATTATGTTGCTCTAATTTCTGCAGTATGTGTGCTGTAATATTGTGTTAACAGCTATGGTACCCACATTTAGAGTTTTTAGTCACAACTGAAATAGAAATTTATCCACTTGAAATAGCTGTTATAGAGTGGTGTAGATTAATAACTTGACACACTGTTATGACTATAACACACAACATTGATTAAAGAGCAAGCTAATGCTGCTAACCTTTCCTCAGCATACTCGGTTACAAAGATAGCGTCATAATAAACACCATGTTACTCACTCTGTCTGTGTACATAATGCACGAAAATGTCTCTTGTGCATTTTTGTCTCTTTCCTCCCCTTTTACTTCATCCTTGTTTCCTCTTTATCCTCTGTATCACCATTTTCCTCCATCTGTCCATCTTGGCCCCTGTAGGAATAGGTAAGAGACGCTCCAACGTATCAAGCATGACCCTTCCCTCTCATGGCCACCGATCAATGACCCCCCCCCGAAACCCTAAACTGCATGCACATTGATTCCACAGTCAACTTCCTCAGAGCATGAGTCACCTGTCATGACATTACAGCTTAAATAAGCCCCCAGCTACTGAAATACAAAAGCCAAATCAAATCAGAGCCAAAGAATTCAGCCACTATCAGAATATTGAATACTGTTGCTCACTATCAGCGCTACCCAATGCCTAAGCATGTAGTCTGAGCATGGAATATGACTGATAATTAAGTCCTCTCATCTTTTATTTCTACCGTGATTTTTCACATAGAAATTGAGAGATGTTTTTAGATCATTTAAGATTCATTTTTTTGAGGTCTCATTTGTAGAAGTGGTTCTTGAATTAAGTAACTTAAACTGGAGTTAACAGCTTTAACTAAATGCTGTTTAATACCATGTCAAAGAAAATGTTTCCGTATTTTTTTTTGGTGGAGAAGGTGCTAATACTTGTTAGTTGTGAAATAGCAGCAGCTTAATGGGCGAGGCAGACATCATGGCAGCCTCCTAGACTGATATATTGTACCTTTGTCCTAATGGGCGCTCAGCATTTACCACCTTGAATCCCTAAACATGCAAACATGGGTGTTGATGTTTTGCAGACGTTGTAGGCGTTGCATCTTCCAACATTTGTTATATCAACAAACGAGGCTGCCAACTGTATGTGTCTGGTCCATTAGTTTTTCATGGTACCATTCAGAAATAGGCTATAAAAAGTTGTACTTTCAGCCGGGTTATACGTCTAAAAGGGCAGATGCACAGTTGTTTAGATATTGGTAAGTTTGCAGTTGCCTGGAATTAGACCTCAAGATGTTCTCAGACATTACTCAGTAGGATTTGGTAGTCTTGTCAGAGCGTGTTGCATCCTCTGCACTAAGCCCTGTTATTTATAAATCCACATTAATCAGGGCTGAGTTTCCCCGAAGCATCGTGGCAATAAGCTAAGGTATATGTTTCTTATTTGTTTTCAGTAGAACAGAATTCAAATGTAATTTAAAGGGCCTTTTTAAGCATTTAAAAAAAAATAAAAAAATAAAAAAAAATAAAGAATTAAATCAAATTAAGATCATGATTATAATCGTAGTTAAAAATCTTTTGTTCCCATGGGGTCCAGGTAATTATGATGCTGTTGCCTGGTTGTCCACCTAAACCTTTCTCTCTCCCTCCTGGTAATTATTATGATTTACACAAAACAACCCTCCTTTTCTCCCTCTAAATACACCAACTCGAAGGTGTCCTTTTGTAGTTGGTTAGAAAATGGTTTGATAATTGCTCATTCCTTGAAATGGGTGGATATGTTGTTGAGGTCTGAAGGTGTTATTTATTTTGAGTACAGTGCAGAACTGGGTATCAAGCTCAAGTTATTCTGCAGCATTTTCACATGATGTCAGAGGGTGGGATAGTGTTAACAACAGTCTGAATGTTATGTAAAAGCCTGGAACAACTCTTTCAACTCCTCTTTTTTTGTCTTGTTTTTTTTTCCTCCCTCTCTCTCTCTTTCTCTCTCGCTCTCTCCTTCTTCCTCACATCCCAGGCGTAACGCGGTGGATGCGTTCCGTGTGAACGTGATTCACGCCCGGCAGCAGGTTCGATCCCCCGTGACCAACATTGCCCGTACCAGCTTCTTCCATGTCAAGCGCTCCAACATCTGGTTGGCGGCAGTCACCAAGCAGAATGTCAACGCTGCCATGGTGTTTGAGTTCCTTTACAAGATGTGTGACGTCATGACGGCCTATTTTGGCAAGATCAGCGAAGAGAACATCAAGAACAACTTTGTGCTCATCTACGAGCTGCTGGATGGTAGGAGACGATATTACTAATGTTGGTGTGTGGAATGGGTTACATTGTCCAAAATATAATGACATCAGTTGGAGAACTGGGCAGCTCTAGAGCAGATAGAATCAAGGCCAGATTATTTTATGTCGCGTATTTATAGATACAGATGGAAAAACATCATTCTCATACTGTATACATAATTATGATGGTCGGTTGTTGTATTAACCGTTCTGAAGGAGCCCCCGAAAAGAAAATGTTGTGAAGTGGCAGCATTCTATCTAAAATGTCTGGCATGTAAACATCAAAGTGTCCAATATTTAATGAACTCAAAGTCGTCATTAGTTTAGCAGTGATCCGACTGAAGTAAAGTAGCAGAAGTGTATTTAGCGTGAATGACTGCAACAAGAGTCTGGTATGAATTGGTCAAATGCAGGTTGAACTTGGCTTCAACCTTTGTGTTAATTAAACACAAAGTTTGCGTTCGTCCTCCGAGAGAGAGTTGTATTAACATAATGTGTCACTCAGTCAGCGTCGGTTCTTTCTATCGCTACGTGTCCCAGTTTCTCTTGTTACCCATCTTATCTCTTACAGACAGTTATCGCTTTGTGTTTGTTCATACAGAGATCCTGGACTTTGGCTACCCCCAGAACTCAGAGACCGGAGCTCTGAAGACCTTCATCACCCAGCAGGGCATTAAGGGACAGGTCAGTACAACAAGTGTAGACTCAAATCTAATGATGAAATGTTAGATTGACAGAATAAGGACCTACACTCCTCTTATCAGTTTATTAGGTACACATAGATAAAACTAATGCAGTCTAATACACCATTGCAATAAATCTTAACCTTCATGAAGGTTAGAATATTGAGTTTATGTTGAAACCATTTAATTCAACTTTATGGCCATTTTGGAGGCGGTAGTTTGTAATGTTAATGCTTTTCAATTGCATTATACTGTGATTTATACATATAACTGAGGGTAGACTACATACACTATTAGAAAAACCTCTCAGTATGAGTCAGTACCTGGAGAATCACAAGTGATAGATGGGTAATAAATACATTGTATTATTGAGATGTCCTGAGCTGATTTGCTTGATCAAGACATTTTTATGAGATCGGTATAAATTCTCTTTCCAGTCCTTTTGTTTATTATAATCCATGAATAGCAGCTGTCAAAAACACTCAACAATACATTACACTGGAACCTTCTCCTTAATGCAAAGCACTGCTAGCGCAACAAGCAGTAACTAACAGTGTGATTACATGATATCCAGTGGCTACAGTGGATACAAAATATTGCATTGAACTGTTTACACAATTTTGATAGAAGGCCTCCTTTAGCCTAAGTGTGCACTATTATTATGTAGCAATATATAGATGCATGATTAGGAAATCTTTAATGTAATGGCATGGATTGGATGCAAAAAAAAATGTATTGGCACCTTTCTGCTTTATGTATAAATATATGTATGGTTATTGTGTGATTAACTAAAAGTAACATTGAAATTAAATACATTTTCTATCTTTTTCTCTCATTCTCTCCTGAAACTCCGGTCTTGGACATTTCAGCACCAGGTAACACAACACGCTGAGTTTCTAGCTCAGGAAATTCATTTTACCCATGTGCCTGTAGTGCTAATGACCCTTTCATCGTGGCCTTGCTTTTGTCAGCCTGCCCTCTCCTTTTGTCAGTAGTGATACAGTTTCTCTCCCTGTCTCCCAGACAAAAGAGGAGCAGTCTCAGATCACCAGCCAGGTGACGGGGCAGATTGGCTGGCGTCGTGAGGGCATCAAGTATCGCCGCAATGAGCTTTTCCTGGACGTACTGGAGAGTGTCAACCTGCTCATGTCACCGCAAGGTCTGTTCATATGGCCTCAGAAAACTGAGTGGTGACTGCTGACGAGTGGTTTAGAGACATTTTATCATTTAGAACAAGTTCAGAGCGTTGTGTTTTTAGTTCTCCTATAATAAATACATATTGGTCCATATGTTTCCATATATTTATCATATGTAGACCTGGAGAGTCTGAACATGAAACATTTATTGTCAGAGCTAGTGCCTCCACACCATCTCCACTAATAATTAGGCTAATAAAGAGTCAGTTTAGTAACGGCTGAGGGGCTTTTGATAATATCACACAATCCTATAAAATTGCAGATGATCAGATTTCTATTTTTATGAGCAGTTTGAGGACTTCTCCTCCATGTTGGCATTGATATTGAGTTTGAAAGTTCATTCTTGCCCTTGGAAACATTATTTGACAAAACAATCTCACCACAGTCCATTTAGTGGCTTTTCTGGTGCTTTAGATCATATTGCACATCTTACTCAGCAGATGCAGCTAGAGGGAGTTTACAGTTTCAGCTCCAGATAAAAAGAAATACGTGCTTCTCAATCAGGAATGATTCACAATATAGGGCTTTTTGAGTTGGCGTTGAAAAAAAAAAAATACTCATGATTTACTCATTACTCAATACTCTTTTTTTTTTTTTTTTTTTAATATCATAATTGCTCTTAGGTTGACATTTGGATCTTAATTTTATTTTAAAGGAGAGCTGAGAGTTGAGCAGAATTAGGCTGCACAACACAAAAAAATGAAAAATAAAAGTGTTTCTTTCCTTCCCCTCTCTAGGCCAGGTCCTGAGCGCCCATGTGTCGGGCCGAGTAGTGATGAAGAGCTACCTGAGTGGAATGCCTGAGTGTAAATTTGGCATGAACGACAAGATCGTTATCGACAAGCAGGGCAAGGGAGGAGCATCTGATGACGCAGGGAAGAGGTGAGCGACACAGCAAAGAAGGGTCAGCAGTCAGCAAGTTGAAAAGCTAAAATCAACCATATTTTGACTACAAAGCTGAAAAGCATTGAGATAATCTGCATTTTTAGTTTCGCTATTGAGAGTGGTGCTTTATACCCTGATGAGGTAAATTCATTGTTGAGTTAAAGTTTAAGACACCACCTTGTCTGTTAGCCCCCTGTCTGTTTGAGTGTTGTCTTGTTTACAACAAGACAGGCTTTACAATTTATTTTTAATTTTTCTTTCCTTTGGATGCATCTCTCCTTTCTTTCCCTCTCTTTCTTTTCTATGTGCTGTACCTCAGTGATTTAGGGGGAGGAAGGTACTGTACTGACAAGAGTCCTCACCCTTTGCCAACTCAACACACACACACACACACACACACACACACACACACACACACACACACACACACACCTGTCTTGTCTAAGCCCTTTAGCACATTAAGAACCTAAACACCTAAACATCCCAGTCACTGTTGCTCACCACACACTCAATACAAATCACTCAATATCAATATCATGCCCGGTGGTTGTTTCCCTCTTTTTGTAGAATTGTTGGTTTGTTTTATTTCCCCACACCTTCCTGCTTGACTTTTAACCCTTTACCCAAACACCTAACTGAAATTGTGTTGATTTTTTTTTCCTTTTTTATGTTTTTAATTTTTTATTTGTAAATTGCTGAATAGTTACATTAACCTCAACCGGGCTCATGTCTTGCTACTAGCAGTCAATTGTGTTCCTACATGTACTCATATGTTGATGTTCCTTTTTTAATCATGGGCATTAATTGAGGGAGAGTAGTAGTTTTATCTTTTGGAGATTGAGTATCATGATTTTTAATATTTGATTCTTAATAAATAAGAGGACTAACAGTCTTTCCTCTGTGATGTGTTTTCTCTCCCGGCAGCGGGAAGCAGTCCATAGCCATCGATGACTGCACTTTCCATCAGTGTGTGCGCCTCAGTAAGTTTGACTCGGAGCGTAGCATCAGCTTCATCCCCCCCGATGGAGAATATGAGCTCATGAGGTCAGTAGATGGATGTTTGAAATCTTGTCAGAATGTGACAGAAAAGGGTGGGAGGTCTCACGACATGACTGACACTTATTCAAATTTAAAAGAATGCCATATACAGTAGTTTGTATGTACATGGATTATTCAACTTTGAATTACATTTTTAGTTTAGAAAAATGAATGAGAAAGGAATTGATGAACAGTGAAACAAATTGACCTGAGGAAGTCTTTGTGCTTTATAAAATGCCTTATTTTTGTGAAATGAACTTTTTTCCTCCCTCCTCCGTCATTGCAGGTATCGCACCACTAAGGACATCATCCTGCCATTCAGGGTTATTCCTCTGGTCCGGGAGGTGGGTCGCACTAAACTGGAGGTTAAGGTCGTCATCAAGTCCAACTTCAAACCCTCGCTGCTGGCTCAGAAGATCGAGGTGAGATCTCATCAAAGTCAAGCTGGTGATAAATGCAAACTGCCGAAACCTGAGCAAAACAAAATCAAAATCTCTTCTGCAAATATCTGTTTGAAGTTTGGTTGCTTTCACATTCAAAGTTTTAATTCCATTATCAACTACACAGGTTCGTATCCCAACACCCCTGAACACCAGCGGCGTGCAGGTGATTTGTATGAAGGGAAAAGCCAAGTACAAGGCCAGTGAGAACGCCATCGTGTGGAAGTGAGTTGTAGCTCCACCCGTATATTACAACATACAAGCAAATTCCCTTTTTATGCCGTCTGTGTCGGGTTAATGATTAACAACATCTTCCCTTTTGTCTGTTTGTTTAACTTCCTTGTCACACACAGACTGTCCTCTTTTCTTTTGTAACCCTTTTTAAACTATGCAACATTTATAAAGCTTCCTGTGTGTGTGTGTGTGTGTGTGTGTGTGTAGGATCAAACGCATGGCTGGGATGAAAGAGTCTCAGATCAGCGCTGAGATCGAGCTTCTGCCCACCAACGATAAGAAGAAATGGGCCAGGCCTCCCATCTCTATGAACTTTGAGGTGAGAATACATTAATGCTTTACAGTCTCTGCCTTTCTCTCAAGCTCTCTCACACACACACACACACACACACAGCTCAGTCTTTCTGATTAAAACTGAAGTTGATTGTTTTTCCAAATCTCAGACAGTGTGTCCCTCCTGTATCATTCAGTCACATGTATGTTGAATAGAAGATATTGTCTGTTGCATTTTTCTAAAATCCAGTGCACAAATGTTTAACTTGTGTCCATTGTGAGATATTGTTTGCTAAATGCATAGCTGAACAGAACTTTGTACAGAGTTGGCAGACAGACAAATGGACTATGGATTAAATGTGATCCCAGTATCAGTAAAATCACATGTCACTGATACCTTGTACACAGACTTCCTGCCCAGAGCTGGCTTGCATTTCCACAGAAAACAGTGTGGCCTTTATCTCCCGGCATGCCCTGACACATCCTGACTGTCTTCCTCTTGTCTCTGCAGGTTCCTTTCGCACCGTCTGGTCTGAAGGTGCGCTACTTGAAGGTGTTTGAGTCCAAGCTCAACTACAGTGACCACGACGTCATCAAATGGGTGCGGTACATCGGCCGCTCCGGCATCTACGAAACACGCTGCTAAAGTTCAACCCCCACCAGGCAGCGAACTGACCACTTTCCTCCCATCTATCCTGATAAAAAAAATTTTACTTCTCCCTCTTCCTACTTTGTCTCTCTCCTCCCCTCAATCCTTATAGCTTCTCTCATACATCCCCTCCCACCAACCTCACCCCTTCCTAACTAGGTGTTGGAGATTGAATTTACATCATTAAAAAAAAGTAAATATGGTATAATGCACAGATATATGCAAATGTGAATCATTGTATCGTATATATCTCGTAGTGATGAGTAAACCTGTAAACCAACTGGTGTCTGAAAGAAAAAGACAAGTGATGCAGGGGGGGACCAGGGGGAGAGGACTGGAGACACCTTGGTGTCTTTGCGGGTTGCTTTGTTGCGTTTATTCAGTGTTACTGTTCGATTATCTACTCTCCAGTTACTTTAGAAGTTCCAGATGTAGTTATCCCTGCGAAGATGATGTGTAGCTGTTGTGGTTAATAATGAATCCTGGTAATAGTTCCTATATATGAGCTTCTGTCTCAGTAGAGTCTGCCCTTCTGGAGATACTGTTCTGTTGTGAACTGACTGATATTTGATTTGTGTTTTTGGGAATGGTCATTTGGATCTCGGTTACTTTCTCTTTGCCACTCAGCAGGATGAGAGAGTAAAATTGTTAAACTTACAAAGTCTCTTAATTGGTAGTTGGGAATTCACAATAACTGAGCTGTTTTTGTACTTTCTGGAGAGTGTGTTGTTTTTTCCCCTGCTACCTTTCCACCATTACTTTTACCAGCATTTAGCAAGTAAAGTCAAAGTAAAGTTAGAAGTGAAAAGAAGGAACATTCCATACAGTTTAGAGGTTTGACCATCATCCTTATCAGGAGTTGTGACTCAAATGTCCTGTTTTTTAAGCACTAAGATCAACTATGTCACACTATTTTGATTCAAAGATCAGGCCCTGGGAGTGTGTTTGCAGTGAGGTTAGGTCTCCCCCTGGTGTTTACCTCGTCAGTGTCTGCTTCTTCATGTTTGTAGCCCTGGTGACCGTTCTGTCCAATAAAATCTGACTATGTAACCAAACCTGCTTCCCTCTCTGTGTGTTTTCATTTGATTGATATGACTGTTGGTTGTCTAAATTCTATTTTATCACTGTTTTATGGAGGATTTGTTTCAATATTATGTGTGAACAGGTCAACAATCCGTGTGTAAATGTGTAATCTGTAAATATAAAACACCTTCCACAAATACAAAAATGATCTATGAATACATTCAATTAATTTACAAATAAATGAAAAGCATCTTCCTAACATTTACTACAAACAGACATTTGTGAATCAATTTTCTATTTGTGAAGCAAAAAAGCATTTGTGGATCTCAATTCTACACTTGTGGATTTCAATTTTACACAGTTTTGAAACAAACTTAACGCCAGTTTGAATAAAAGTCGACTTGTATCACTTGGCCCATATACAAATCAAACACTTCAAGTTTCATGAACGTTTCTAGACCTTTCCAGATTTTTACATTAGTGTGTATGTGGCAGAATGTTCCCAGCTAAAGTGAGTGACGTCACAGAGTGGAGAGAAGTTGTTCAACTGCTCTGAAAGGTTTCTGTTGAGCTCGTCCTCACAGCCGCAAAGTTTCCAATAACATTAAATACTGCATATTGCAGTAGATCTTTGTGTCATTATGCCCTGGTAAAACAAGCAGCTGCCACTGCCCCAGTAAACCAAACAAGTGACAAGGAAGTGACGTCCTAACTGATGACCTGCCTTGATGAGAGGACTGACTGCAGATTGCATTTTCATTTTGACCCCAAAAGAGTATAGTGGCTTGTAAATGTATGCAATGGACTGTGGGCGCTGTTTGTTTATTGTATTTGAATATTGCCACTGTAGAGCAGGTTAAGACTTAATTGTCAATAGCTTCTCAATTTGTATTTTAATATGGTCATAGAACGCCCATGAGTATGTGAAAATGAAAATGCAGAGTGGATTATTGCATTTTCTTTTTATTTATTTATTTATTTTTACTTTGCTGGGCTGAAGAGAAGCACGAGACCCGGTATGCTAACTGGGCACCTCACAGGTGGTATGTTGCGGTTTGCTGGGGCAGCAACATGTACTCATGGTACAAGGAGACTGGACAGGCTGGTAGGTATAAACCGTCATAGTATAGTAAGGCATGAAAACGTCAAAAAAAAGTCATAGTATGGTAAGGAATAAGAACGTCAAAAAACGTTATAGTATAGTAAGGCATAAAAATGTCATAAATCGTCAAATTATAATAAGGCATTAAAATTTCATAGTATAGTAAGGCATAAAAATATCATAAAACGTAAAATTATAATAAGTCATTAAAATATCAAAAAACGTTATAGTATAGTAAGGCATAAAAACGTCATAGTATAATAAGGTATAAAAACGTCAAAAAACGTCATAGTGTAATAAGGCATAAAAACGTCAAAAACGTCAAATTATAATAAGGCATTAAAATGTCATAGTATAGTAAGGCATAAAAATATCATAAA
>NW_019525419.1:134926-168494 GCF_002814215.2 Seriola lalandi dorsalis | reverse complement strand
GGCATAAAAATATCATAAAACGTCAAATTATAATAAGTCATTAAAATGTCAAAAAACGTTATAGTATAGTAAGACATAAAAACGTCAAAAAACGTCATAGTGTAATAAGGCATAAAAACGTCAAAAACGTTAAATTATAATAAGGCATTAAAATGTCATAGTATAGTAAGGCATAAAAATATCATAAAACGTAAAATTATAATAAGGCATTAAAATGTCAAAAAACGTCATAGTGTAATAAGGCATAAAAACGTCAAAAACGTCAAATTATAATAAGGCATTAAAATGTCGTAGTATAGTAAGGCATAAAAATGTCATAAAACGACGAATTATAATAAAGTATAATAAGGCATAAAAATGTAAAAAAAAAAAAAAAAGTCATAGTATAATAAGCATAAAAATGTCATAAATCGTCAGATTATAATAAGTCATTAAAATATCAAAAAACGTTATAGTATAGTAAGGCATAAAAACGTCATAGTATAATAAGGTATAAAAACGTCAAAAAACGTCATAGTGTAATAAGGCATAAAAACGTCAAAAACGTCAAATTATAATAAGGCATTAAAATGTCATAGTATAGTAAGGCATAAAAATATCATAAAACGTCAAATTATAATAAGTCATTAAAATGTCAAAAAACGTTATAGTATAGTAAGGCATAAAAACGTCAAAAAACGTCATAGTGTAATAAGGCATAAAAGTGGCTTAAAACGTCAAATTATAATAAGTCATTAAAATGTCAAAAAACGTTATAGTATAGTAAGGCATAAAAACGTCAAAAAACGTCATAGTGTAATAAGGCATAAAAACGTCAAAAACGTTAAATTATAATAAGGCATTAAAATGTCATAGTATAGTAAGGCATAAAAATATCATAAAACGTCAAATTATAATAAGGCAGTAAAATGTCAAAAAACATCATGGTATGGTAAAGCATAAAAATGTCATAAAACGACTAATTATAATAAGTCATTAAAATGTCAAAAAACGTTATAATATAGTAAGGCATAAAAACGTCAAAAAACGTCATTGTGTAATAAGGCATAAAAACGTCAAAAACGTTAAATTATAATAAGGCATTAAAATGTCATAGTATAGTAAGGCAGTAAAATGTCAAAAAACATCATGGTATGGTAAGGCATAAAAATATCATAAGACGTCAAATTATAATAAGTCATTAAAATGTCAAAAAACGTTATAGTATAGTAAGGCATAAAAACGTCAAAAAACGTCATAGTGTAATAAGGCATAAAAACGTCAAAAACGTCAAATTATAATAGGGTATTAAAATGTCATAGTATAGTAAGGCATAAAAATATCATAAAACGTCAAATTATAATAAGTCATTAAAATGTCAAAAAACGTTATAGTATAGTAAGGCATAAAAACGTCAAAAAACGTCATAGTGTAATAAGACATAAAAACGTCAAAAACGTTAAATTATAATAAGGCATTAAAATGTCATAGTATAGTAAGGCATAAAAATATCAAAACGTCAAATTATAATAAGGCATTAAAATGTCAAAAAACGTTATAGTATAGTATGGCATAAAAACGTCAAAAACGTCATAGTATAATAAGGTATAAAAACGTCAAAAAACGTCATAGTGTAATATGCTTAAAAACGTCAAAAACGTCAAATTATAGTAAGGCATTAAAATGTCATAGTATAGTAAGGCATAAAAATGTCATAAAACGACGAATTATAATAAAGTATAATAAGGCATAAAAATGTAAAAAAAAAAAAAAAAAAGTCATAGTATAATAAGCATAAAAATGTCATAAAACGAAAAATTATGTCATAATGTGGTAAGGCATAAAGAAGTCATAGTATAGTAAGGCATTAAAAATCATAGTATAATAAGTTTATTCATTTATTTATTTATCTGACAATTTTAGCCTTCAAATAAATAAATAAATTTTAAAACTACCGAATAGTTTCCAATACAAGTACAGTAGCACTTATTAGTATTTTTTCCACTGCTTGAGAGCCCAAACAATGTTATTATATATGACAGTCTGGCAGACTGTTGTGGTGCCTATGGGTTGAAAAAAAGATATGGTGCCACAGTGGCCCTAAGCAGCCGCTTAGTTCTCTTATGCCTTGGGCCGGCCTTGCTACTACCATCTGTAAGGGGAGTTGGCTGGTACAGGACTAATGATGATAACTACCAACTGATTATAGCCTTAATTAAAATGAAATCAGGGTGGTGGTGGGGGGTGTAAGCACAATGGATCTTGGGTAATATTTACTGTGGCATGGCTGTGCTCAGTCCTGTTCATCCTGTCTATTTGTGTGACATATTGGCTCAAAGCCTTTTCATTTTTCACATTTTTCATAAGGAAAAAGCTACACTGAGAGCGAATTGTGCCCAAACTTGATCTACAGACTACAAAAGGAATAAACTCCCTGATCCTAACTAACCATTATCATGTGAAAAAATGATGCACCCAGAAAAGACCTCCGCAGTTATAGTAAACCACAAGAGCTGCTTTGGCCAACATGTTTAATACATTTTTCCTGTCTTGCTCTTCCTCTACATCCAGAACGTAAAACAAAAATAACCCCAAACAGTAAAATAATACAATTAAAACACTTGTAGTTAAAAACATGTACATTTATATCTTTGTAGTAGTGGCTGTTGTTGGCTTGCCACTCAAGTCTTTGCCAGCTTGAGCTCTTAACATGGACATGCTCCTACTGAGAAGTTCACACTGATTTAAAAGAACAGATTCCACAAGAATCAAGGCGAGGCTTCCCAAAAGTAGCTTAGCACCAAAATCAAGGCTGGATTTCCTCAGCGAATTATACTGGAATTATACTGTAGTTTTGTGGTTTTAATACCAAAAGTAGAACTTAGTAGTAGAACAGTTATTTCTCAACTTTATAATCTGATTAACGCCCACGAGAATAGAGGCAGTTTTTGTTGCTGCAGCAAAGATCCATTTACACCATAAGTGCTTTTGGGAACCCAAGCCTAGAACAGATTGATCCAATGTCCGTCAACATTTATATTAGAGTCATCTAACAGTATTGCATTACATCTTCAGATCACCTGTGATGTTTCATTTACAGTTATATTGGAGACACAACACATGCTTTATCACTGGAGATGCAGGACACACACACACAGATGCCTGGAAATCTCAAATATTTGACCAGTCACATTGCTTCAGTGCTGGAACAATGGCTCTGTTCAGAAAGGAAAAAAAAATAAAAAAAATACTCATAGTTTGTGCTCATCTAAGGAAACAATCAGTTCAGGGAAGAAGGAGGTAGCTACATGAATGTTGATCTGGAGTTTCATTGATACATAAACCTGAACCCTTCACCCACCTATGTAACACAGTGCAGTCCAGGCTACCAAAATACATTTCTACACTGATGCAGACTGCATGCACAGACTCATTTCATTAAATGGAAGTCCTGTAAATTGGTGCCTGATATGGAAAAACCCCAAATCCCTGAATGTATTTTCCCTTGTAAGCGTGCTACCAATGAGAAGGCCTTATTCATAAAAGAAACCTATGTTGTGCTTATGACTCAAACCAAAAGAAGTGATTTCTTACAAGTAGGGCATTTAGACCATTCTCAGGTGTTTTGCTATATAAGAAGACCTAATACTTTCTATCATCATCACGTGTTTCAGATGAAAAATGATTACTTCCCTATGGCCCAGATCTACATTAGAAAAAAGGAAAAAAACAAAACAAAGTCCAGCCTCTCTAGTGTTGATTCTCTGCTCAGCCTGAAAAAGCACTTCTAAAAAGGGATGATTAAGATCATATCTGTACAGAGGATAACGAAATCTACAAAAATAAGTATTTCTACATCATTTAAATGGGTCATCCTTGCAAACTTTGAAAGACTTTCTTTTACGCCACATTAAAAGGCATCCAGTTCGAAACTATTCTTTCAAAGACCGATTCTTGTCCGCAGACAAAAAAAAAAAAAAAAGAAATAAGCAAATTTATTACTATATGCAGTAAGTCAATCTGAACCCAGACCTGTCAATAGATGAAGAATGTTGACAGAAGACATTTCAAACATGCCGACATACTGTAAGAGCCTGCACACAAAATATCACATGCACATACACACAGACACGCATAGCCCCAAAGCAGGCAGACAACCTTGAGAAAAAAGCTGCTGTTTAGTAGATATATAACACCATTACTCTGACTCAGATCTGATTTGATTTAATCTGGAGTTTTCCTGTTATCAAAGAAAAGCCAGGTTGATTTGATGCTGGTGTGAGCAGAATATAAACCGCCACACCACATGAGCAGATCATTTAAAACATTTAGTTTTCTGACCAGCTCTGAAAAGCTTCCCCCAGATATAATCAACAGTGTCTCCATGAGGTCACCTCTCGCCCACCAAAACAACATGTGCTGTTCCAACAAGTGACCAAAAACCCTTCAAGCCCTCTCGCTTACATGACAAAAACAAAAACACAAACTCCTGCAACACTACAATGCACACCTTAAGAATACCGTCATGAATGGATGAGTGCGCTGAGTGTAACACCTGCAAATATTCCTACGTGACAGTGAGTGACTAATAAAATCAACATCAAAAGTGACAGAGATAAATGAGACTAATTTTCAAAGAACTCAAGTGACTAGTGGTAACTTTGACTGACCGTTACACAAAGACAAAAAGGACAAAATTGGCTGTTAAAAACAAGAGCTGTGGAGAAACTGGTTGTTACAGTTAAGGAGACACTGAAGTGCTAAACATCAACATAAAATCAAAAACAGGAAAAAAAAAAAAAAAAATGGAAGCAGGAGCTCCATGAAAACCACGCTACTCGACAGCTCAGTTAACTGGCAGCACTGACTGCAGACATACAGAGCGGAGAATTCAAACGCGCTCTAGTTTTCGTCGTCTTCATCGTCGTCCTCGCTGATGAGGTATCCTCGGGCCCCGCTGTGGTGAGGCGGAGGCGAGGGTGGAGGGGAGGTCTTGGTGAAGAAGGGGAGACGGAAGGTGGGAGAGGGGGAACGCTCCTCGCGGGTGGGGCTGCTGTCGGGGCTGTGCCTGGGGCTGATGGCCTGCAGCATGCGGCCTTTTCCCTCCTTCAGCATGTGTTTCTACGGAGGAGAGGCAGAGACATGAGGAGTGAATGTCTGTTACATCAGATGACGATACAATCAGAGCAGAAAACATGAACACAGGATGAGCTGAGCATTTAAAAAAGCTGGCTAAACAGTAGAAAAGCTGTGGTGAAAGCTATTTGGTTTGTGATGACCTGTGAATCATTTTGGTTTTTGTCATTTTAAATAAATTTGGCTCTTGGCTCAATCAGTAGAATCTGTTTGATTAACTTTTAAATTATTACTATTAAATAAACTTTACAGCAAAGTGAAGTCGTTTTGGTATGTTATTACAAGTGTGTCACTGAGCGAAATGTTTTCCCAGTTGCGTGTTACAGACTGTCAAGTCTTCCTTCCCACTGCAACATGTCTTCCAGGCAATCAACAGTGTAAATAAGGATGTGTTTTTAGTCATGCTGCCTGATTAAACTGATTAAAGACCAAACAAAACCAATGTCCTCACCAGAGCTCCCTCAGGGCCAAACATCTGCAGGAAGTTGCCAATGAACTCCCTGGATTTTTCCTCCCATTTCTGGATGAGGTCGATGCTCTTCTCCTCCACCTTCTGGACAAACTCCTTGCTCTTCTCCTCCACATCACGAACCTTCCTCTTCACTTTGTCCACACGCTCCTGCAGGTGGTATTTCTTCTCCTGGTGAGAGTGAGGACCACAAAGGCCATGAATCACCTCTCACAAACACAAACACACAAACACACAAACACACACACACACACACACACACACACACACCGCCAACAAAATTTTTTTTCTCAAACAAAACCAAAGCTGAAAGTTTCATACATTGATGAAGCTGACGTTGAGTTCCTTGGCTGTGTATCCTCTCTGTAGGTTGCGTCTGACGTACACATCATAATCACGCACAATGCGGGTGATGATGTCAGAGGTGGAGATGCCTTCTGTCCGCTGGGTGGGAGCGAACATACCTAAGAGACACAGCAGAGGTCAAAAGGATACACACAGTAATGCCAAGGTCATTTTGTCTTCATCATAGTCTTCTTGCACGAGTCAGGGCAAGAATTTATGGCCAGGATCAACTTCACTATTTCACCTGACAGCACTGACTGACATTAACACAGAGTAACTCAGAGTTTTATGAATCAAAGTGAACCTGGAACCATTCATCCTCACATGGTGGTGCAGGTGGGCTCCGTCTTTTCTCTTCCCAGTCAATAGAATAGAATACACACGTGTACAGGGGGTGTTGTGGCACCCACAGGTGCAATCAATTTAGTCTATAATGCTCGTGACCCAAAAGTCAGTGCCATTATTGAGCTGACGTATAGTCTGAAGAAAAAAAATCTCCATTAGTCATGATTTGGGATTAGCCTTTGTACGCAGTTCCTGAATTTAGTCAAGGGAAAATTGTTAAAATGGGACAAATTATAATGGTTTATAGATCTCATCCAGCAAGTTCCTGATCCAACTGATGTATTTTTCTAATTTAATGCAATATTACAATGTTCCACTGATGTAGCATTTCACTCCTACAGCTGTCAGACTCACACTGGATAGTTTAAACAAACTGATTAAAATCAGTGCAGCATAACCAGAGATATCATTTTTATTCCTCACTTTCTTCTTCTTTGTCAAAACCTGGCATCTATATTACCCACAATGCAATTTGATTACAGACAGTTTGGTCAGAAATTCAGGTGTGTTAATGTAGCCTTGAGCTGCAGGTGTCCAGTAGATACACATAGCTTCCCCCTGGAACCACAAAAGACCTCCACCACCATATTTCACATATTTAGTTTTCTTCCCCAAGATTGGTGAACTAGACTTTCATGTGTATAATTGGTGGTGTTCCCCTTTAAGGAACATGTGCTCTAATGTTATCTATCATCTATTTCCTGGTAACAAATACAACTCAGTTCACTGTATTCTACTAATACTATTTTTGACCAAACAACTGGTATCCACAAGTGTCTTTGTAATTAGTCATATAATCCAGCATCTTACTTAGCAGCTCAATTTGAAAACATTTCTGTATTACAAAAAATTCTTTTACATTTTCAATTCCAGCATGATATACAGTACCATGTGTGCATGGGAAGCAGTAGTAAACACTGAACTGTATCATTTAATTAGTTGTGTACCGCACTACCACTTTCGGTTATTTTGGCACTCACCAGCGTCTTTAATGTGCTTGTATACGTCATCACTGCCCGCTGAGGAGTATGGGATGTCATCATGGGCCACAAAGTCGATCTGGAGACATAGTAAACACAGTAGATTCAGATCTACAAATTGTACAAAAAACAACAGGGAGAAGGTTACACAAAATCAGGGTCGGTGGCTGATCAACTCGTTCTTTTAGATTATTATACAAACATTTTGTTGTTGGTTTCTCACATCAAGATTCTACAGTGTATCTGTAATCGTGGTTTTTGTCTTTAACTCTGTTTTTATCCACTCACCCGATGTCTTGTGAGGAACTCTGGCGTTAACGTCCAGGGAGCGTTTCGTACCACTTCATCCACGTAGCGGCAATGTCTGACGGCATCATAGCGCTCATCCTCATTCATCACTGTGAAGCCCTTGTATTTGTGGGTCAGATCATCACTGCACACTGTGAGTGGGTACAAATATTTGCAGAAATTATTATTTAAGGAGCTTAGAACATGGTAGGTAGGTATGTACATTACTTTATTTGTACCTGTAAGTAAATTTATTGTTTGAAGTAAAAGAGTCATCAGTCTTACACATACACATTTAACACAAAGCACAGAATGGAACAAAGAGAACAAATAAAGAATGAGGTTGAAGGTGTTGAAGCTGGATTACACAGAAACATCTTTATCTTTTAACATTCTTTAACAGATGTCTGAATTCATCAGACCTGCACTCTATTTATCTCTATTGTAGTCCTGTCGGTAGAGTTTCACACTTCACAGAAGCAGCTGATAGAAGTCTCCTACTGTGAAAGCCAATATGGCCCCACACACAGACTAATATTTACCTCCAACAATGAGGTGTGTATTTGGGAAGAGGCATTTAGCCTGCATGAGAGCTCTGGCATGACCTGAGTGGAAAACGTCAAAGATGCCATCAGCATACACCCGGACCGGTCTGTCGGCTGGACAGAAAGAGACAAGACAAGACACGCAGAGATGAAAGAGTCATAGTGAATCTAAAATCATACTTGTTTGTCCTTATGTATGTATGGAAATGTACCAATACTGAAGTTAAAAGAAGTGTATAAAAATTTGAGGAGAGACATTAAAAGTCTCGTCAGACTAAGCAGCATGAGACAGACTGAGAAACTGTCATAGAAAGACATATCAGCTTAAAGAATCTGACTCACGTGGTGTCCCCCTCTTGGCCTCCTCCATGTTGACTCTCTCATAGGGTTTACCATCAGCTGGTTCCAGCTCATCGGCAAAAGGTGCAGGGTGCTTCAATCCCTAAAAGAGCCCAACCCACAGAATGAAAGGATGTCAGTGATCAATTAAGTTTTCTACTAGGTCACACAAAATGATTGCTTTACAACGTCCTGAATAACTCTCTCTTCTGTAACTGGGCTCTCACTATTGGACTAGTAACCGAGACTCTTACAAAAAAAGTTCATGTGAAAATCAAACATGTTTCTGTTCTAGTTAAACAGCTGATGACATTATTTAAGCCCATTACATCAGCCAAAATCTGAAATGATCAAATCTCAATTGCTTAGGTGTTCTTTGTGTTGAAATCGTGCCTAGCTGTCTTTGCAATGTTGTGCCATTTCCAGAGAACATAACAAAGAAATAAAACCAATATAAAATGTGATACATGATGCGCACAACAGATAAAACTAATTTAAGACTTCTGTAAAGAACATAATTTTGTATTGATCTTGTATCCGCATGTATCCACATACTGCACGTATAAACAGCCAGGGTGGCACATGCACACACACAGAACCTATAGGAACTGCTGGCCATATATACTGCTCAATGACAACTTGCTCACCACAGTACATCTGGGGATTTTCACAAGCCTCTCGGCCTCATCGGTCTCCCCATTGGAGCCCTCTCTTCTTCTCTTCCTGGTCAGCAGCAGCCCGCTGGAGCTTTGGGCCTCCATCTGGGCCAAGACAAACATAATTAAAACACTAAATATATTGAATACACCATACACTGCTTTGCCATCTTTTAGTATCACTAAAAAGCGACACACAGGTGCAGATACTTAGTTTTACTATGTAAAATATGCCCCCTCTCTGGACATGACCTCTACGTTACATAATTATAGTAAGCATTGAATAACATACAGTACAGGCAGACTGTAAATCTAGACAGCTGTGAGGTTGTGGCAGATGACATATCCTGAGTCAACTTTGACCCAGTAAGAAGAGGGAGAATACAGAATGTTCCTCGGCTCAAGGAACCACCAGGACGCCTCAGATTAAAAAAAACAGAAGAGTTTTCATAAGAAAAGGTCAAGTGAAAATTAAGCAAACACCACCTGTTTCAACATAAAACATTTTGTTCCTTAAAATGTAAAATGAACCATATCCGGCCTTCAATTCAGATTCCTGGTCTGCTGACACTTCCAATGAGCATGGGTGACTGGGATCACGTTAACGTCACATTTGAAGTAGGGATGAATCTCCAGATGCCAGAGTCAGCACTCCACCACAAGAGGGGATAGTTTCATATTGGATTCTGATTGACTTCAGGTGACTTTGCTTTGCACATAACCTCCAGCTGATGACTTTCCAGTGACTCCACACACTGGTATATTTAGAGGGAACTGTAAAGCCACACAAAACGTCACTACCAAGGACATAAAAACAAAAAACTTCAAAATCTTCAACATTGTAGTTGAAAAAATGAAATATTACGATTTCATCAAGCTCTACATCCTGGATATCTGTACTAGACGTCATAAAGTAGGGCTCCAAGTAACTAATAATTTTCATCACTGATTGATCTAATGTTTATTTTCTTTATTTCCAGGTGATGTCTTCAGACCCAAACCCAAAGATATCTGATTTACAATAAAACAGAGAAAAGCAACAAATTCTCACATTTGAGAAGTTGGGACCGTCAAATGTTATGAATTTTTGCTTGACTTAAACAATGATTATTTTTCTGTCAATTAACTTAAAACTGCAGAACCAAATAAACCCATAAGAGTCTAAGCTCAGTGATCAGTGTCTTGGTTGAGCCTACAACTGTCCTGTGTATCCTGGTAAAACAGCACCATCTAAAATAGTCTTTTCATTTTAACATTAATTTGCATTCTCTAAACAGAGGTTGAAACACCTTTACAGATCCAATCCAAAAGGATGATGCAAGTCCCACCCTATCTATTAGAGTACAGCAAAACAATAGGGACTAGTTCTGATATCCCATTACAGAGGGTTCCTGTGTTATGGGTTAAGGCTCTGCCCCATTCCACACATTCCATCATGCAACCAAAAATGAAGCCATGGGTCAATGAAGGGAGGGGTCATTATTTTAAAATATCTGGCCCTGTCACTTCTTTCACTTGCAATTAAGACTTAATAATCCTTGGGGTGGACTTTTGCCGCTGGGTCAGTTATGAAAGTGTGACTCGCTATGAGTGACAGATGTGACAGTACATGTTCCTGGTGGTAGCAGCTACCTGATCCAACACTGAGTAAATGCACTCTGTTACCTCTTGGCAGCAGCTGAGCACTGTGAGTGAGAAGCCCTGCAGGGCTCCCACACACACTGCCAGAGAAGATTTACATGAACAGCACATGTCATCATAACAGAAACCGACTGCTATAAAAAGAAAGCAACAAAAGGACAGTGCCAAGTCTTGTTTAACCAGGTGTTCTGCAACATGACAGACCTTGTAAACCCATTTAGTGAGACAATGCCTCTCAAAAACCAAATATGGTTTATTGGTGAATAAGTAACTACCAGTATTTAGGGATGCAACCAACTAATTATTGTCACCATTAATAAATCTTGCAATAATTTTCTTAACTAATCATGAATCATTTACCCTTTAAAATTCCAAAATAATTAAATGCTTACTACAGTTTCCAAGTCCCCAATGTGACATAAGTCAAATTGTTTATTAAGTTTGACCAACAGTCCATAACCTTGAGATATTTAATTCATAATTATTTACAACAAAGAAGAGCAGCAAATCTTCATATTAAAGACAGTGGAACTCAAATCAATGTTCAAAGTAGTTGTAGAAGTTCATTAATTATCAATCAACTAATCAGTGAATAGACTATAATTTAAACAATATAATATTTGCAGAATATTATAGTTTGGGGTATAACAAAGTAGACATGGAGGTCACTTAAAAAAGTTCTGTTCTGTTCTTACAGTAAAGTTGATATCAGGGCCACTGAGATCCTTGCCTGGCCTCCTGATGGTCCCCGGACCCAACTTTGAGAACCACAGGCTTCAACTGCATTTCACACAATGTTCCCAATGTTTCCTTTCTCGACTATTTCAATGTCACTTCGAATGTGTCACAAAAATAGGAAGAGAAATGCCAAAAGTTACCTTGAGTCAGCACAACACCCGTCCAGCTTGGACTAATGACAGTGAAACCAGTGACTGAAACAGCTGACAGAGGAGTTGCACTGGTGACACCGGTTGTGCAGCTCAACCCTGGCTTACTAGAAGCTTTCCCTCTGGCCAAAATCTTTAAATCAATATGCTAACTATCCCGTATAGTACTGTTAGTTAACGTTAGACAGCTGCTTTAAGTTTGTGCTCACCTACCGTTCACTCTTTTGTCCGGAATGGCTGCTTTGCAGGAGTGGGCGGCTTCCTCCCCTCCTACTGCCAGCAGCCTGGCGAGCTAACTGCTAGAAAGCTAGTTAACGCTAGCTACCGTCGAATGCTAGCTAGCAAGCTATAAGCTAGCTGTCAAGTTGGTAGGCTTGTTAGCTAACTTCAGCCGTTAGCTCACTGGTTAGCTGACAGCAGCAACAACAGTAAGTACAAACAGTCCTGTACGTCCGACGCCCTGGTCCTCGCTGTGCTGCTGACGGAAAAAGACTGCAACTAGCAGAAGGACAAACAAATTATCAGCAGTGAGAGCTTGTACTACAACGCTGACAGGTCAACAACACAGGAACTACAAAACTTCGACATCCTTAAAGGAACTGACGTAACGAGTCGAACGTTTCCGGTGTTCTATCGTGCTACCACCCAGTGGAAATACTGTATAGGACAAGGAGACGCTTCAACAAGATGTCCGTTTGATGGCATGCCTCCTACAGATGCTAAAATATGTTGGAAAATATGATATATGGATTATCCACATCTCACATGGAGGCCATAAACCCCTTTGGTGTATTAGTGGATTCCTCACACATTCAAATACTGTACAGCCATTTCCACGACTGCTATACATTCATTTGAGTTTACAAATAGGACTTTTTCCACATTTATTTGTGGTATGCATTGCATAGGCCGAAGAAGATGTATTAAGTAAGAAAGTAAAGTAAAAATAGCACACTATATAAATTACTCCATTAGAAGTAAAAGTCTTCTAGTGAAAGTCAAAATCTCAAATAAATAAGAGTAGCATTTGCAAATTTACAAAATAAAAACAATGTCTTTTTTAAAGAATAAACAGCATATTTTTCACATTTTTAAAGAATAAAATGAGCAAATGTTTTGCAAATAAAATCTCAATTTAGCAAAGTAACGAGTAGCTGTCTGCGAAATTGGAAGTGGAGTGCAATATTTCCCTCTGAAATCTAGTGGAGTAGAAGTATAAAATGACATAAAATGGAAATACTCAAGTAAAGTACTTTAAAAATGTACTTCAATTCAGTATTGAGTAATTGTAGGCTAACACTACACTAGTAATAATAATATTGATATGTGTGTATATATTGAAATATGAATAAATGTGTAAAAACCACCATTGTTAAGGCAACTTGAGTCTGTGCCAAGTATGGAGAGTGCGGTTGACACGTTGCTTAGCTGAGGTTTAATCAAGGCTGACATCTGCTACCAGTGCTGAACCTTGTCTGGATAGGACCAACTTAGGGCCAGCTGTGGTGGTGCAGTCAGCTAAGATAAGGCTATATCATGGCTCATACTGTAAATGTTCCTACATTTCCACCCATGGAGCATCAATCTTTGCTGTATGTGGGCAGAGTGAGGATGGACTGTGTAGGCTGTCAGTGGACCAAATCAAATTTGCTATGTTGGTTCCTTTTACACCTTTTTTTCTGACATTTGCAAATGTTCTTCTTCAAGAAACAAGAGGAAAGCCTGCTTCATACAAATATTTGCAGTGGTTACAACAAGAACATTGAATATTGTCCTATAACAAGCATTGTGTTGATCTGGTTCACATTTCTAGCATGTTGATCAGAGTCAGAACTAAATTGCTTTCAGAGTATGAAAGGAAATTGCCGCTGTGGAAAGACAGCACAGAGGTACCTAACTGTATAGAGCTGAAAACATTTCTCCCTAGCTGATCCTCTGGTTTCCTGCAGAGAGCTCCATGACAAGGTGTAATTTCACTTGAAGATCAGAGGGGCACACATTACGATAATTGATACCCTGAAGGTGGTGGTAAAGTTGTGCAACGAAAGCTGTACACCAGAGTAATGCAACTAACCCGTGGTCTCCATCGCAGGTTTAACTTGAAATAAACACCACAGAGCATTAAGATGATTCACTACCATTATGGAGTGTTTAATGATTTTCTTTCACAAGTAATCATCTATTTGAAAAGATGTATTAATATAGTTTATTCAACAGTCTGGATGTAAGATCTTTGCAACATATTTTACTTTTTCAATCAAAAAACAGAAGAGATATAATCTCTATCAGAATCACATTCAACACTATAAACCCCTTGTAACATTTACTGTTGTCATTTTTTAAGACATTGTTTCATCCATTCGGAGAGTTTATCTTTTCAGTTTGCTTTCAAACTGCCACAAGGCTTGTCCAGATTCATTTGGTTCCCTCTTAACAAGTACAAAACTGATGGCTCCATTTATTATTGTATAAATCATTAAATATTGTCAACAGATCTAAGTGTTACTCTGACAACCCTGTAAAAATAATGAAAAATCATGTCAGATTCCTGAGGGCACTATATGTTTTTTTGCCCTACTTGAACTATCTTTAAAACAGTTTGATTTATATCGCGGCTGTTTGTTTCAACGTACAGGTAAAATAAATGTATATGATTTAAGAGTAACAGGTACCCTTACCCTTCCATTTTTGTCATCTGCACAGAACAATTACAGTGTGATGTTCACCAGCCACCTGGCAGAACTCTACTTTAGACTCCCTGTCTCCTTCTTGTGCTCTTTGATCGCAGCCTTACCTGCTGGTTTGAAGGATAGAATTTGCTTCACTGTTGAAATGACAAACACCATATAGGCCGACAATCACTGAACAAAGTGGAAGTGAAGAAAGTCACGAGTAAGTCAAAAGATGATGTGAGAATGTAAAAAAAGCAAGTAACAGTCAGCTCAAAAATATAACTGAGCCAGCTAATGGACATTTGGGCTGATTCAGTTTAGACACAGCATATCCATTGAGTGTTCTTGTTTCATAATGAAATATTTATCCATCAGTGGGGCCACCAACACACACACACACACACACACACACACACACACACACACACACACACACACAATACCCCCTCTGATTCCAGTGGGTTACGTGGCTATTTCTCAAACACTTGTAGGAACCCAGTGATGCGTTCAGCCTGTGACGAAAAGCTTTTTATTGGGTTAAGATCTATCCTTGCTATTTTGATCATTTACTAGCATCACTAATCCACACTGCCCTCTGTTCACACTAGAGACAATATATAAAATGTGCTTTCACACATCATTTTCTGAATCACTTGTAATAGTTTGCCACTTGATCTCACAGTGGTGTGTTGATCTGATGGCAGACAGTAGGAAAAGAGCCTCCACACATTTGTTTTTGTCTTATTTCCATTCACATTATGTATTTGATTGTATTTATCATTCTCCCAATGTTTTTATCTCCAACAGAGACTGGAGGGAATAAACTATAAGATATTATTTATATATATTTGGTGTAAACTTTTATCCAGATAGTAACTTCATAACTTATTACGTGCATTTATGTGTATTTGTGCTATCTAGAGATTCAGAAATATGTCTTGAAGTTTCTAAACAACAATTCCCAGGCTGTGTTACATTGACTTGGTGTTTGGACAAGCTAGCCCATAATTCCTGCATATTTCTTGGGGACTTAAACAGCAGTTGACTCAGCCCTCTATTTTTTGACTGGCCAGGACCAAAGTTAAAAAGACACATCCAGCTGTTTTGGGACAGAGGGTTAATTTTTACCTGCCAGACATGTTTTGTCAAGAATTAGTCTACTGTAGCATCATGTACGTCAACCTACTTTGTATATTTGGTGCATAAAACAAACTGAAAAATCTGTGTATTACAGCTATAGATTTTAGAAACTTTCTGTTTTTGAATGCAAGAATTCTAGCTCCACTGTTGGCTTCATCCAGGACTGCGATCCCTATGGTAACTCTAGGTAACTTGACTGCCTGTGCACCCAGTGGGTGACCTGCTGTTACAGGGCTGTTTCTTGTGGCTTTACAAGGAGTAACATTTTGTTTGAAGTTGATCTTTTACTGCTGGTTCATGCTCAGCGTGCTAATGAGCTCTTCCACGTCTCAACAGAAAACGCTCAAGGGGTGGAGTTAGGCCGACTTGCAGCTCAGTGGCCAATGGAAAGGCCCCAGGATCAACAGTAGTATTTATGAACAGTTATGTTGTGCAGCAGATTAGACCAGGGCTTGGGAGATGCAACAGCAGGTGAGCAGGTTCAGTTCTCATTTTTACTGTAGCAGCCTTGTCAAGTTTAAAAATGGACATTTTCAAATATTTAATTTCCATCACGTTGTCTGTGGTGGTTTAAATTATTTGAGAGCTGATCTGCAAATGTCGCAGCAAACAGATCGGTAAATAAATATCAGACAGATACTATAATTGAATAAACATGCAAAGTATAGTAGTAACTTGACAGGAAATAAAAATGTTCATTACTAAGTAGTACAGATAGACTACAATGTAAGTTTTTGAAGGCAGTGAATCTTCATCTGGTGGTCAATGTCATGGATTGTGAAACTTTTGAGAGTTCCTGGATATTTTTTGTACAATTTTTGCTTTCAGTGTGCAGTATGTACCTTTGTGTGTGGTTCTGTGTGTATACCTATTTCATATCCTTTTATAAATAACAGCATGTAAGACGAAATGCTAAATAATTGGGGTTATGCTTGATATCACAATTGCAGATGCCAAAGATGCTTTTCCACGTGTCCCTGTCGAGGGCGCTGTGCTGCCTGCTGTTAATGCCAGGTTTGTCTGAGTAAAGTGCATGAAATGAGTTATTTTTCATTTGACCTTTATTAAAGAGTTGACTTAATGCTGGATTCAAGCTAGTGAATAGAGAGTCTTTGCACTCTTAGAGCAGCCACTTGGATGATTGTTTTAGTGTCTGTGTACTGTCATACTTTGCATAGTGAAGTTTATGTTTCCTCTGCTTCCCTGCAGGTTTTCTAGAAGCAACATCTCTTGTGAAAGTAAAGAATTCTGGAGGTATTTAATCTTCCAAATTGGAATTCAAATGGTGTCAGAACAGTATCCTTATAATTCCTGCTTCCATGTTCATCCACAGGGAATCCATTCAACATTGACACAGCTCAAGCACATGATTTCTTGACTAATTCTCGACCTAAGAGAAACATTGACCCAAAGTGGTACCGTGGCACCCCGGACTTTCAGTCCTACTACCGCTTCTACAACAGCATTGGACACATTGAGGGAGTAAGTTGAGGATGAGTGGAAATATTAAATACTACATATGTGGTTCTATTCAGGTAAAAATGTTTTTGTTTTGTCTCTGATATTTTTCTGTGTTTCTCCATCAGATCTATGAGATTGACAGGATCAGGATGCTGTATCAGCAGATGCGTCACTTGGAGTTGACCTATGGCCCAGACGCTTCCAGTTATCAAAATGTCCTGGGTGTACTGACTACCACTGCAGCACCAACTACAACCACCCAGCCTCCTCCACCTCCCACCACCCCTGCTCCTACACCAGACCCTCTGGAGAATGCTCAGAGGATCTATCTGTGTAACCCTAAAGACCCACTGTGCAAACCTCAAATCGTGTACTTGCCAACAGGGGCTGTTCCAGTGCTGTGCGACCCACGACTCAACCCCGCCTGCAGGCCCAAAACAGAGGAGGAGATAAAGGCTCCAGCTCCAGCTCCAACCCAACCACCCCCACCTCCTCCTGCTCCTAAAAAGTCTGTCCCACCTCCACCTCCTGCTGTCTCTGCCAAAGGTATGGAGTATGACTGTGACCCATACTGGGATCCTGACTGCCTCATCGACCACCCTCCCCGCCCTATTCAGGAAACAGCCGCACCAGAGGCACCTGCCGAGGTGAAAGAGGAAGCAGCAAAAGCTGAGGAAAGTGCCCCTGCATCACCAGCCACTGCGAAAGGCCCCTACCCTTACTTTGACCCTTATGATTTCAAACGTGACCTTTATGATCCCTTTCGTTATACCGATCCAGCAGAACCACAGTAAAAAAAACAAAGTGCCTAAGAAATGATAGCCTTCTATGCAGGGCAAGACTACAAATTAAATCACAAGGCCAAACCAAGACAGGACTGTAAAACCACATCTAAACAAAAAAACAGAGTTAAATTCAAATCATCATCAGATCATCACATGTTTTATAAGACAGGCATGTAAACAATGCTTTCATCCTCATAGTTTTTGCAAATGACAAATCACACTATGTCTTTACTGTTTGTGTGTATGCATGTACATAGAAAAAGTGATACACAATAAACTTTTTTTATGAAATAAAAACAATAAAAAGAATAAAAATTGATTGACAAGTGGTAACAAACGTGTGATTTTTCTTTTCAAATTAATGTTATTCTGTGGCATTTGTATGGGTTTGAAACCAAAAAAGGGAAATATATGGCTTTCCTCTTTACCATAGTAGTAGTAGTAGTAGTAGTAGTAGTTTAGTATTATCATGTAATAAATACTTTTTCAGAAACAGTGGATAGTAGTAGTTGAACAAAACTCATCAAAAACTGAGAAATCCTCCAGGAAAGGAGGAGCTCATTCGTGCCGGTAGAGGGCGGTAATACTCTGCTTTTACGGTACTGACGACAACCACCGAGGAAGACGACTGCAGCGGAGCAAACTACTGTCTCTTCCAGCATCATCAGTCTCCACCTCCATCATTTCTCCTCAGACTTAAAGCACACAGAACTGGACTATCTTGTTATCTGTCACCTTCGGTCTAGCATCTGACAACAGGTATCTTATTCTAACCTCATAACCATGTTGCTTTTAAACGTATTTTGGGATAGTGAAGCAGAAAAGCTTGGGCGTTGCTTTGCCTTGTTATTGTAACAGTAGGCCCGCCCGCCGGGTGCCATGGAGATTAGCATGCTAACGCTGCTAGCTAGTGGGTTTAGCTGTCTCTTCGCTGACAGTGTAGCCGTTAATTAGATTATAAACATGTTTGACAAATCCTAGACTGACAGGAAAACTTTCAAAACACGAAGTTTACATGAAGTTAGCAATTTATAATGAAGAAACGTTAGATTAGATAGACACAGAAGCGCCGGTTTAATTTTTTATTTATCTGACAGTGGGTGGAGTGGTGTAGAGCATCTCGTTGTCCGAGTTTTATGGACACGCACGACATAAATTTAATAAGATTAGCACATGAAAATGACCAGTTTGTAGCTGTTGGGTGTACATACTGACATGACTACACCATTATTTATGACAATGCTAACTCTGACTTCAAAATAGATACAACAGAGTCAACATAACAACAACTGATAATATTTAATTTTTGGTTAAAAAATATAACTGAGGGATTCATCATTGCCTAGCATATAGATTATATTTGGTCTGGATATTTTTGGAATAATACCATTCCAAAATCAGTCATGATTAGCCTTGACATTACGGAGAAGATGGATAAAGAGGACATTGTTGTGAGCAGCTGGTTGGTGTTCACATGTTACCAGTGTGACAGGCCCAGGGCTGCTGTTTAATGCTGCAGAGCAACGGGTCCAAATATTAAAACTGCAGCACTGTTATATGAAGTTTGCATACAGGAAAAAGCTGATTTTTGTTTAAGTCACAAGGCAAAGCACAACTTCCCTAACAAACTGACATTTTCTGGTGTTATGCAGATTTTTCTAATGTTTTGGGATTCATCTTGCAGTTGTTCAAAATACTTTGAACAAGCAAGTCTTGCTCTGAAAGAAAGCAGGCCAAAGAAACATCTGTCTTACATTAACACGCAGTACATGTTTTAAAATTTCAATAATGAAGGTTTCCAGATCTTTCAGATAAAACAGCAACAAATTAACTAGGGCTATAAAATAAAAGCTACCCAAGGTAGTTCTTTCACATTCCTCCTTTTATCCCACGTACAGTCCAAAGCCCATAGATCGTAAGATTACTAACATATGAGATAAAGAACAGCAGCAAGATTTAAATCCTCGCATTTCAGAAACAGAAAACACAGAATGTTCAGTGTTTTGCTTGAAAAAATTAGGTGAGAAGTGATTTTCTCTTTTGAAGAGGTTAGTCTAGAGGTTAGGTCTCTTTACTGTCATGTTTCAATTCAGTCTTCCTCCTGCAGTATGTCTGACAAGAGTGAGCTGAAGGCTGAGCTGGAGAGGAAGAAACAACGGATCGCTCAGATTCGAGAGGAGAAGAAGAGAAAAGAAGAGGAGAAGAAAAAGAAGGATGTATGTTGTAGAAACAATAATTTCAGACCAAGATGTCTGCTTTGTTTTTTTAGCTTGACAGTTCAAGTTACTGTACATTGTGATATGTTTTCATTCTGAGGTGAGGTTGTCTTTGTTATGTACTGTAGGGAGATTCAAAGCGTGGAGTGGAGGCGGGCGGTGGGTCTTCTGTCGGCCATGAAGACTCTGACCTGGAGAGGAAGAGGAGGGAGGCGGAGGCACTGCTGCAGAGTGTTGGCATCGCCCCTGACATACCCCATGGTAAACAGACACTGCCAGCATGCCTCTATTTTTATCTCTCACCCCCACTTATCTCCCATCACTTCTGATTGTGTGCTTGATGGATTTACATTGTCTATAAAAGTCACTTCTAACTTTGTGGTGTCGCTTGGTTTCATCCACTGTGCTTTTTCCCTCCCCTCACATAATATCTGAACATTTTATATAACTGTTTTGTGCATGACACCTAAAAACCTGCCTGCCATTTATTTTCATTCTCTCTTCTCTCCCCTTTGTCTCTTCTTCTTGTGTTTTGTCCTCCTTACTGCATGCAAACCCATTCGCTCACTCACTCACGCACACACTCTTTCCATACCTCACTCCTTCCCCCACTCACTCACTCATTCATTGACTCACGCACTTACCAACACACATGCGCACTCACAGCTCAGCCCCTGAGGGTAGTAACAGAAGATACATGTCTGTTTCACTACCTAGTCCCTGCCCCCATGTCTCCCTCCAACAAATCAGTGGGCAGCGATGCAGGAAGCCAAGATTCAGGGGATGGAAACGCAGGACCAAGGTTTGTTTGTGTGGTTGTGTGTGTGACACAGTGAGAGAGAGAGAGATGGGGGTTGTTTTAGGTCAATTTTATGTGATTTATGCATGCTCTGTGTGTGTATTAACATTGTTATTATACTTGATGAATTCTGACCTGTGTCCTCTTGTCTTTTCACTGGCACACTGATTTGTCTAAATTAACACGCACTCCGTTGTTCTTCTTCTTCTCTCCCTGTCCTCCTTCTCTTTTTACTGTCTTTCCCATCCTTAACATCATATGGCTCACTTTTTGCTCGTCTTCTGCGTTTGGTTTCATCCTCTTGTTTCTTCTTTTTCTCTGTCCCGTCTTTCTCTTACTAATACCATCTGGTGGTTTGGCTGTATAAGGACATTGCATTGGGATCCTGACCCCTCTACTCTGCAACTCCACTCCGACTCTGAGCTGATGGGGTACTGCTCCTCCTCTCTCCTTTAGCTTGTCTTCCAACTTTGATCAGTTTTTGTGGTTTCATCTTAGATTTGTCCAAATGTGTTAATAATATCTCTGTACATCGTTATTTATGTTTATTCATGTAAACGTTGCATTCAGTTCCACTTTGTAGTGCAAACCTTTGTATGTGTATACTTATTTCCATAATGGATTGTGTGTGTGTGTGTGTGTGTGTGTGTGTGTGTGTGTGTGTGTGTGTAGACGTGGAGCTGTGAGGCTGGGCATGTCTAAAGTGACCCAGGTGGAATTTGTCCCAAAGGAAATGGTGTCTTACTCCAAAGAAACACAGACACCCACTGAGGCGCAGACACACACTGAACAAAAAGCAGGTAAACAAACAGAGACACATACACACTTCACATTTCCGCTAACACTTTTAAAAAAAAATAAAAAGTAAATAAAATCTGTCTGTGTGTTCAAGATGAGGAAGAGGATGAGGAGATAGCTGCTCCCCCACCAGTGGAGGACACCCAGGAAGAGAAAGATGAACAGGGTGAACAGCAGGAGGAGGGTAAGGACAGAAGTTTGTAACATGGAAATAACAATGACTGTGGCAGGAAATGCTTTTTTAATAATTCTGATTAATGGAAAACAAGTAGTTTCAACAGTTTTTTACTCTTACATTACCCAATTAAGTTCTATTTTGAGCAAAATTCAATTTAAATTCAGTACAATATCAAAAGAAAAGCTACTATTCCTCCTCTTTGAATATTGAATTATCTTTGTATAGACACTCCTAAGGAGCTGACAGAAGAAGAGAAGCTGCAGGTCTTGCACTCTGAGGAGTTCTTGTCGTTTTTCGAGCGGGGCAGCAGAATTGTTGAGAGAGCTCTGGCTGAGCAGGTGGACGTCTGCTTCGACTACAGCGGCAGGGATCTAGAGGATAAGGAGGGGTGAGGCACCTGAAAAAAAAAACTTTGCGTAAATTCTGTAAATAAAGCTGAAGTGATATACAGATGGATAGGCAAAGTCAATAGTCTTTTTTTTTTCTGTCCCTCCCAGTGACTTGCAGGCAGGTGCAAAGTTGTTTCTGAACAGACAGTTTTCAGATGAGCGCTGGACCAAAAACAGGGTGGTCACTTGTCTGGACTGGTCCCCTCAGGTAGGATGTGTTTTTTATTGATCCCCACGGAGAAGTTCATTGTATTATGTGTCAAAAACAGCACCCCTGGCAGAAATTGAGTCTCTGTCGAATCAGTCTATATTGATTTATTTGTGCCTCTTAAATTCTAGATGCTTCCTCTGCATCTAATAATGGCTGCTATGTTCCTCTCAGTACCCAGAGCTGCTAGTGGCCTCGTATAACAACAATGAGGATGCTCCCCACGAGCCTGATGGAGTGGCACTGGTCTGGAACTTGAAGTACAAGAAGGGCACGCCCGAGTACATCTTCCACTGCCAGGTAAGGGAAGAATTCACATGCAGTTGTTCTGCAAGCCACTCATTCCAAATAAAGTGTTTTACATTTTATAAAACCAAATATTAAGACAGAAGCAGATTAAATTGTATTATATCTTTCTCCAGTCAGAGGTGATGTCTGTCGGGTTTGCAAAGTTTCACCCCAACCTGGTGGTGGGTGGGACGTACTCTGGACAGATTGTCTTATGGGACAACCGGAGCAACAAGCGCACCCCTGTTCAGAGAACCCCCCTGTCTGCAGCTGCACATACAGTAATGCACTGTAGCTCACACACCTTTAAGTCTACATACACTCACAAACGACTTAATTTAAGCTCTTCTAATATCATTTACACAACTGTGTGTTTACTGTGGAGGCTGTCAGTTTGTTGTCTTAACTAACTTCTCTATCTGTGCTCTGTTGTGTTCAGCACCCAGTCTATTGTGTGAATGTGGTAGGAACCCAAAACGCTAACAACCTGATCAGCATTTCCACTGACGGAAAAATGTGTTCCTGGAGTCTCGACATGCTCTCGCAGCCGCAGGTATAATGAACTTGTATGGATGATGCACAGACACACTGTTGTAACTGTCAGTTAGTTTGTCCGGGAGCCTGAGACTGTGAGTTTTCCCTGCAGGACAGTCTGGAGCTGGTGTTCAAACAGAGTAAGGCAGTGGCTGTCACCTCCATGGCCTTCCCTCTGGCCGATGTTAACAACTTTGTGGTGGGGAGCGAGGACGGCTCTGTCTACACCGCCTGTCGCCACGGGAGGTGGGTTCTCTTGGTTCTCTGTCCTCATGACAAACAAAAGTTTTCCAAATGGTAGATTTTCTTTGGTTTAGAGCCAGGGTGTGAAAGCAACACTGTGACTTCCAAAAAATGCGGGAGAAGCCTTTAGGGGAAATCAAGTCATTAGTTGTGGTCATCAAAGATATCTTATATGTGTCTTACAGCAAGGCGGGTATTACTGAGGTGTTTGAAGGCCACCATGGTCCAGTGACCGGGCTGAGCTGTCACAGCGCTGGTGGGCCTGTTGACTTCTCTCATCTCTTCATCTCCTCCTCTTTTGACTGGACCGTGAAACTCTGGAGCACTAAGGTGAGACACACACAAACGTCTAACTTATGCTTCTAGATACACTATTAATTATGTTTCTTAACTTTAGTCTGTTTCTCCTTCTGCACTTCTTTACAGAGTACCCGTCCACTGTACTCATTTGAGGACAGTTGTGACTACGTCTATGATGCAATGTGGTCTCCAACACACCCTGCTCTGTTTGCTTGCGTGGATCTAGCTGGACGTCTGGACCTGTGGAACCTCAACAATGATACAGAAGTACGCACACACACACACACTACACTGAAACCCAAGAGCTTAATTTCACCCTTAAAATACAATTTGAAGTTTTTTGGGAAATGTAGTTGTTTGCTTGCTTTCTGTGAGTTAGAGGAGAAGATTGATACAACTCTCATGTCTGTGCTGTTATGAAGCTACCGCCAGCAGTTGGTTAGCTTAGCACAAAGTCAAAGGAAACAGGGAGAAAGGTAGCCTGGGTCTGTCAGTAGGTAACAGACTCTATTTACCAGCACCTCTAAACCTCACTAACTAACATGTTCCATTTTGTTTGTTGAATCTGTACAAATACCCATTAAAGTTTAAAATAAGTCTTTACTTGAACCATCTTAGAGTGGTATCAGTCCTTTCATCCAGCTCTTGGAAAGAAAGTAAATAAGCGCATTTCCCAAATGTCCTTTAATTAAAGATAAATCATAGTATTTTGAGCTACAATTCTGAATATTGTTCCATTAGCTTTTTGAAAATACATTTTTGTCTTGGAATGGGGTCATTCATGACCATTCGTGAATCATCTTTGTAAGTTGATGTGTGTTTTCTAGGTTCCCACCGCCAGTGTGTGTGTTGAAGGGTCTCCAGCACTGAACCGTGTGAGATGGGCTCACACTGGAAAAGAGATTGCCACTGGGGACTCGGAGGGACAGGTTCAGGTGTATGATGTAGGGGAGGTGAGATGTCATTCCTTCTTACTATTGTTTTTTTTTGGGGGGCGATTTCAGCCATTTCGACTAAAACCTGTCAAAATCAGTTTCTTTCCAACTCCTTGTTTGACATGCTGTTGGATGCGTTGTCATTTGTCATTCTGCAGCAAATCTGCGTGCCCAAGGCTGATGAGTGGACGCGCTTCGTCAGGACGCTGGCTGAGATCAACGAGAACCGAGACGAAGCTGAGGAACTGGCCAATGTCTGATGTTACAAACCCCCACGCTGACAACTGCTCATAAATTTCTCCACAGTACACTACACACCTATAGCACACTACATGACACTGCTGGAGGATCTGCTCTCTCTTCTCTCTGGCTTCCAGCTTTTCCACCCACTACAACATGAACTGGCCTGAGGAGATGTGCAGAGCTAGAATGGATAGAAAAGACAGTTGTAGACGATTTTAGATGTGTTTTAAATGTGTCTATGCGTTTTAGAGTACAGTGTGTAGGAACAATGAATGTCAAATGTAGCAGTAGTACGGAAACCACAGTTAAGTGGTGGAAAGTTTAACTGAGATCGGAATACAGGGAAGTGATTTTTCAGGATAGATGTGGCTGTCCACTCTCTAAACTTCTAGCTTTGATTACATCCTCAGGGCACCAGAAACTGCTCTTCTCCTGAGGCCTCAACCAACTCAGCCCTTTTTTTAAATATGCAAACCTTTGTACTTGCACCTTTTTATTACCATTTTAGTGTTTTTACATGTTTTAATATTTTCTGAACACGCTTGTGCACATGGCTGGCAAAGAGTTTCAGCAGAGTGGAAAAAAAGAACCGCTGACATATCGATATCATTTCCTCTTTATCCTCAGCAGCACTTGGATTTGATGACTAAAACAGATAACGTGCTTACACATACACACTCTGGCCTGTGCAGAAGTGTGTCATTCTGAGATTTCAACCACTACAATATTTAATATTTATTCCAATGGTGGCGCTTATTTAATTATTTTGTGTATTGTTTTTAAACAATTGCTGCTTTGTACTAAAAGCTTGAGAAGTACATTCCTAAAATTAGCACTACAAGCTTTTTACCAGGCAAAATCCATTACTACACTTGCCTTGACTTTATTGACACTAGTACAGTTAAAAAGTGATGTTTTTCTGTACCAAAGGTTATCGTTTTATACTCTGTACCTGTCTAATGAGTAGTAGAAAACAGTTTCCTGACTTGTCCTCTTTAAGAGGATCCAAATGAAGTTCCAAGTGAAGTTGTAAAGCTGAGATTGGAAACTAAATCTTTACTTAACTTTCTTTTTCCATCCAAGTTTTCATTCCGTCATGATGCAGCAGTTGAACCTCACCTGGCTGGTAAAAATTTCAGCTTCAATGTTTGAAATGAGCTAAAAAATGCACTGTAGCAACCATGACAAAAAAATGTCAGTATTCTGCATAAACTAATTGTACTGTATTCTTCCCTGTTACTTCTACAGTTAATGGTTGCACTTTTCCATTGGAATAAAACTCAAGACTTATTGGTAAAATTAAACCCATATGGATGATTTATTTCAATAAAATACAATGACTGAATTGAGATACATTTAATTTATTAATACCTAATTCTCTGCTCATGATTCTTGTTTCATCAAGAAAACACTTAATTGAAAGTTCTGTACATCAGTAAGAGTGATTCTCAGAGACCAGGACCAAAGGCCCCACATATTAGGCTATAACATTACAGTTACTGTATAACGATGCTGACTGAATGTTACAGAGTTTTGTTTTGTAACATTTTCTTCACTGCAGTTATACAATATGTACAGTACGTATCCTCCTGCGCTGAGGACCAATCAAGAGTGAAGCCCCACACACCGTGCTGACCAATCTAATATTTTCTATGACCGCTGTCCAATAAGAGAAGTCCTACTCAAACTGAGTATCAGACAGAAAACAAAATAAAAATAATATCAGCTACCCATGAGAGATAAAGGGAGTGCCCGACGCTCCATGTTATACAAATGCTGGAGAGAAGAAGACATAAGGATGAAGATGCCAGGAGCATACAGCCACTCATGATACAACACAGTCAGTGCTCTGGTCCCGTCGCTGTCTGCCCCGTTACATCCACAGCTGCAGCCAGCGCTCCACCTCTACGACTGGCTGGGGACCAATGGAGCACACCTTCACCCTGGAGAGGGCAATGGGCTGGTGTTGTTTGTTCCTAAGTTAATGGCCCCTATTTGTGGAGTGTGTGTTAACCGTGTGCGTTTCGTTTGTGTATCTATCTAAGTGTCTGGCTCCTGGTAGAGGAGGAGAGGGATGGCAAAGTGATATGGAGATGCAAGACCTTTATGGGGCCTGAGATGGCGTAGCAGTGACTGGCTCTGGGTGATGTATGGAAACCACACCGGAGGACTTGAATTTGGGAAGGTGGAGGCCAAATTTGTTCTCCACCCCGGCAAAGGTGGCTGCAGCCAGGCGGTAGCCGCCCACGTGGTCCGCATTGATGGGAGGAAGCTCTGAGATGCGAGACTTAGGTGTGGGCTCAGATCCTGCCGGGCGACTGTGGAGAGGAGAGACGGAGAAAATAAGTGGTTTGACAGAAGAGGCAGCTTAAGAGTTACATTTCCTATTTATATCTCTATCAACTTACTGTCCTCCAAAGTCGACGTAGAACCACCGCTGCAAGAGCTCATAAGTCACCAGAGTCACGCCAAACTGAGGAGAGGACCGGCACATACGAGCTGGAGAAAAGGGAGAGACACAATTCAGCATGGTTTAAAATGGAAAAAGAATATGTGAGACACTCTCAGGAGCTATACGCAAACAGACACACACCTCCAGCTCCCTTCCACAAAGCCCTGAATCCCTCCTCTCTCATAATCTTCCGGAAGCAATCGATGACTCCTGTGTAAGTGGTCTGTCCTGCCCTCGCTGCAACTTGCAGACGGGTTTTGACCACATCAGCGGGTGTCACAAGGGATGCCGCAGGGATACCTGGGAAATGGAGTTAAAAGGAAGTCAAATGAGATGCTGTTACTTGAAGCCTCTGTAAGAGGATCTCCTTGATTAAGGGGAGGTAAAAAAAAGAAAAAGAAAAAAAAACAACAACTTGTTTATTGCCACTTCTTTTTTCTTCTTGCAGCATTTCATAAAATTAAACCCAGGTGAATGAATGGATTGTGTTCTGAATGAGCACTGACTGACGGCTTCTGCTGCTCTGGGTCATAATCCGAGGTTACCTGCAATCGCTCCAGCAGTGAGAAGCTGCATAGGTCCCAGCCTGCCCTGCTCATCAGCCATCAGGCCCTTGATGTGGGCGTACGCAGGGAAATAGATGGCTGAGAATGGGATGTCTCTCAGGAAACACGCTTTAGCACCCTGGACAGACACACAAAGAACAGACAGATGTAGGGGACTGTGCTTAAGAGTAAGACTGTGAGAGAGTCGGCAGAGAAAAGTGTGCATAAATGCCAGATACAGTGAGTGCCAATGAATTAAACAGGGGGGTCTGGAGACTGTGGTACACTCAAGGATACATTACCTTGTAAAGGCCGAAGAAGCCGAGGTCACGGACCACACTGAGTGCGCTGACTCGAGGTCCGGTGGTGATCTCACCTGCCACCTGCAGGCGAATCTTCACGATCTCCAGAGGGTTGGTAAAGATCACTTGAGAGCCTCCAGCCTGAATAAATGAGGAGAAGAAGAGCTTGTTCACACACTTGAAGATAAAAAAAAGAAGAAGAAAGGAATCACTGCTCCTGCATCTCACAAGTACGCAGCTGAGGCATGGGAGCCAAGTCTTGCTCATGACAAGTATCAAAAGTAAAAATTGAATCCTAATCAATCATTTACTTTGCCATTTCCTCGGACGGTAAGGAGTGCTGGGCCAATGTGTGTTAGGATGAACAACGCTATCAAACAAAAACAGAAGAAAAAAAAAACATGTTGCATTGCACATTGAGAATTTTACTCTGGATGCAAATTGGTATTGCAGTCCGATGTTAGTAATGTCATTTGGAACTCTGCAAGCAAGTTAATACAACAAATGAGCAGGTTGCATGCACGAGTTACTTCTTCTGCCCTTAACGACCAAGTAGGAATCTCTTTTTTTTTTTTTTTTTTTTTTTTAAATCTACTGTTCCTTCATGCATTCACAAACAAAAACGTTTGGGACTCGGTACTTACACAGGCACCCGCCAGAATCTCAGCAAATAAAGGAATTGTGTTGTCTTTTTCGGTGAACTTGTCTCTCACAAAGTCATTCACCTGTGGGACACAAACACAAACAGGCATGAGACCAAAGACAATTCAGAGGAATGCTACAAAGCAGTGTTATTTTGCTTTTGTAAATTTGCCTAATTTGATGTAGACTTTGCCCTGGCAGGGCTGCTGGTCCTGATGGCATTACCCACAGACACCTCAGGGAGTGTGTGCCGCTCAGCTGTGTGGAATGCACATGCTGGTGAAACCACAGTTAAGCAATTTTGCTTATCAGCAATAAGCTAATTGGCATGCAGATGGACACGGCAATCCTGGCCTGGATAACCAACTACCTCACAGCTGCAGAGCTGCTCCTCGGACACCTTAGTGAGCAACACTGGAGCACCGCAGGGAGGCTGTCTTATCTCCCTTCTTCACTTGCTTTACTTGGGACTTTTGGTACAGATCAAAGTCGTGTCAACTGCAGATATTCTCGGATGACTCTCGGATTGAACAGCACAAAGACTAAAGAGCTGGTCATGGACTTCGGGAAGTGGAGGGTGCCTCCGATTCCTGTCAAGATCAGGGGGACTTATGTTGAGGTGGTTACATTGTCAAAAAACTGGACTGGTCTAAGAACATAGATGCTCCATTTAAAAAGGCCCATAGTTGAGTCTTCCTACTGGGGAGGTTCAGGTCCGTCATCATCTGCAGGACCTTGCGGTGCATGTTCTACCACTCTGTGGTAGCGAGTGCCATCAAGTTATTTTTATTCATTGTACACAGTGTTTAGATTTGACTTAGACATGTCTTTCTCTACACAGTGTTTCTCTTGCACTGAGCATGTTGATGGCCGAAATTTCCTTCAGGAAGTTCATTCTTGTCTTATTTTTATCTTTTGTAGAAGCTGCTATAAAATACACCAGTGTATCTAAGATAACAAAACAAGTGTGTTTGCAAAGTGAAGTGGACGGTGATTGTGAATGTTGCAGGGTGGTACTCACTGTGAGTTTGATAGCTTTCTCAGGGGCCACACCTATAAGCTGAGGGACCAGACCTGTGGGGCATCGTGGGGGATTGAGTAACAGGAGAATCTCATGTTATTAGTAATAATGGGCAAACAGGGGCAAGTGAATAGAAACCGGAAGGAAATAAGAAGATGGAAAATAAGATGAGGTCAAAAACATGAAGGTGAAAACAAACAGAGAAAGACAGAGATTTTACAGATGGTATGAAAGATGAGAAGGCTTGAGAGGAAAACAAGAACGCACGTACACAGGCTGATCCCAATAGAAGTATCTTCTAATTGATACCATACAACACAGATAATAAAAAGGTACAGCAATAGAAGTTTTGCTATTATTAGACAAAGAAGGATGCTGCGTCACTTCAACAACAATGAATAGAAAACGCTTGAAAACAATTGTTCTGACAAAAGAAGTTGAAATATTCATTTTAAAATACACTACATCTTACATTTGGCTCAAAGTATGTATCAATGGTGAAGAAAATATGAATGCAGACAAGGGATAATACAGGTCTGCCTTCCTAACATGGCTTACCTCTGTAGAAGCCAAAGAAACCCTCGTAGCGAAGCACCTTCTTAGCACAGTCAAAGCTGTTCTTGTACATCAGCTCTCCAACAAAGGATCCTGTGGACCTCTGGTTCTGCATACGAGTCTTCACCAAGTCAATGGGGTACACTGCCGTCGCTCCCGTGGCTACGCAAACAAACACAAACTCAGACTAAATAAAATCCATCAAATTAAATACATCAGACAACCACCTGTCTCCCCACAGGATAACTCACCTCCAGCGATGGAGCCCAGGGTGAACCTGTAGGCTGACTCTGCAACCTGGAGCCACACAGGCCTGGAACCGTCCCCATGAGTCTGACGAAGAAAAAAAAAACAAAAGAAGAAGAAGACATTTTTAAAAGGACATTTTGGAGATATACAGTTAACAGCTGATCTGATTTTATATTAATAGTAACACTTATTTATGAATAAGGAGTTGCACACAGACTGACCTGTTTTTGACTTTCAGCCAGGTGGTAGGGCAGACATTCTTCCTCTAACGGAGCTATCCTCTCAATGTCAGCAAGGTTCAGGCGCCTGATACACACACGTTTATGTCCTCATTATTGACATCACTGTCATGTATATACAGATCATAATATTGATCATTAAATACCAGTAAATCACAAACTTAGAACAACTAGCAGAGAGAGTATTTTACCCAGAGGGAGAGTGCAGGCCTGATAACTGGTACAGGATGTCAATTTCCATGGGAGTGATCTGACCAAACTTGTTGGCAGCATGAACAAACTCCTCTGCAGAGAGAGAGAGAGAGAGAGAGAGATGAGAGAGAATTAGCTTTTACAACAACATGGACATTCCTGACATCCAATGTGAACATCGAAGCTGAAAAGGAGAGAGACAACATCACAGTAACGTAACGATCTGTGCACCTTTGGTCACGAGCGTGTCCTTCCGCGTGCCGGCCAGCGTGCTGTAGATCTTACGGATCAGCTCCATGTTGTTCAGGAGGGAGTTGAAGGCATTGAAGTAAGAGAAACTGACCATGTGAGAGGTGCTGCCACCTGCGGCCTAGTAAAAGAACGACAATGCACGTCAGGTACTTTGACAATAAATACGATTTTTTTTCCCCCACATATTTAACTCTTAATGGGGAAGCCAAGATGTGCAATTGCAAATTATGTAAACTGTATTCAATACTTCCTTACGTAAAGATATCTTTTTATTTCTTTCACTTATCGTAATGGCTAAGGAGTAATTTTATTTTTTCCTTTATTCCTTTATTTTAACTCTCATATTCTCTTATTTTTCATTATAGCCTGAGCCAGTGCCTTAATAATTTAGCGCTTGATATAAACATACATTTAAATTAAAAAAAAAAAAAAAAAAAATCAATTGTACACAAAGTTTATTCCTACAAAGCTCATCTTTACCTTTATATGACCGTAATCTCAGGTAAATGGGGATAAGACCTTGGTGTTAACCATGTCAATGACAAAGATTTTAGTGGGAATATATGGAAAAACCTATCATTAGAGAACACTGAAGAGCCTGAGCAAGTCTTAAAAGATTATTACAGTTAGGAATGCACCAGGCACAAGTTAAAAATAGCCGGTATTGTCCTTTAAGGCTAATAATCGCGGATGAGAATCTACTTCTGCTGAGTGTGTACATTTTCATAACCCCACAGGTCAGAGTGGATTAAACCTCTACTTGCCAGTGATCAAAACGTAAGTATTGTTTTTCAAATTTTGGGGGAATAGAAAAACCTTTGTCCCCCTTAGCCTTGGATTGTTAATATAAGCTTGCTACAGAAATGATCCAGCTGTGAACACTCATTTATGGTCGTCATTGTTGTGGTGATCTGAAACATAACACTCCTGTCAATCAGAGATGAATATTCTCTGTGGCCACGGTGAGAAATTATAGAAATTACTTTCAGGAAGCTATCCATGCACACACAAACACTCACTGAGACAAGGTTCTCCTCCACAAAGGGTGTGAGCATGTGGTGTCTGATGGTGGCCATAATGTCACTGAAGTCCATGGAGGAGATGACACCATTTTTCCCTTTGTCCTTCTGGGCGAATGCCTGGCGTGCATGCTCCAACTGCAGCTCCTACAAAAATACGACACCACAGGGCTAAGTGTAAAAATAGTCCAAGTAAAACTCTGAGTGTGAGAAAGAGACAGAAGTGAAAGAGAAATAAAACAAAGACACCTTAGACTGATCTGTGTGTATGTGTGTGTGTGTGTGTGTGTGTGTGTGTGTGTGTGTGTACTCAGTATACCTGCAGGAACTGGGTGAATTCAAGGTAGCTGAGGCATTTCTTGCGGTCGTGCCCAAAGTGCAGACGGATGAACTCACAGTCCCAGTTGAAGGGAATGTGGTGGTGCACAGTGGTCTGACTGAAAATGTCCCGAACATTTTCTGCAGCACAAATACACATTTAAAAAAAAAGGAATCAATAATCAATTTACCAGACAAATAACATAAAACAACAACAAAGTCAGATCATTTCAATGCCATAACATAAAGCAAATAAAGTAAATAAGTAAATAAGTAGAGATTGTGCATGAGAGCGATTATGTAACTCCATCCATGTGTAATGACTTAGAGGAGTAATCTGGTTAATGTCACGTTAGGAAATTCTTTCTCCACACAATATTGCAGGCAATTGCGTAAACAAGAAGGGGAGCTGCAATTAACAGGGTTCCAACACCTTCTTAAATATCAAGTTCAAGGACTTTTCAAGGACTTTCCATGAGCAGTTCCCTAATTACTGTTACACTACTAAGACCTTTTATAGTGAAGCTAGCAAGTTTAATAGAAGCTCACAGACAACAGAAAAAGGACAAGTTTGAGTGTATGAACACATCTCAAGTGATGGCATTACTCTTTGTTCTCTTCCTTAACACAGCACAGCAAAGTTTTTATTTTGTGTAAATTGTGCGACAGAGAAAAGCTTATTTATGAGTTGAAGAGCTGAGACACATCAGGAGAGACAACTGTAGACAGCGTCACGTAGCCTATTTACTAATGTTAAGTCAAAATAATATCAAAAGAACTTTAATCTCAATTTTTTTTCACAAAATACAATTCAAGCAATTTCAGTAACACAGTGGACCGTACCAAAGGAGACGGCTCCAGTTCCAGTCTTGTCAAACAGTTGGTAGGCTACTATGAAGAGGGCGTCAGGTGCACACAACACAGATTCAAATGCAAGAAACTCCTGGAATGAGATCAACCTGCCATTGTGGGGGCGTAAAAAG
>NW_019525419.1:119305-134897 GCF_002814215.2 Seriola lalandi dorsalis | reverse complement strand
GGTGAGGGGGTGGGGGGTGGGGGGATATATTGTTAAAGACAAACACATTAAATAAACACAAGAAAACATTACATTATATAAAGATCATAATAAAGATTACCATATGTAAACATATACTGTAAACAGTTTTCATGTGAACTGAAAGGCCAGACAGCAAATAAGATTACCTACTGCTGACAGGTAAATAACCAATCTTTCATGCATGGTTTAAAGAGTATACAGTTTTTGTCACTAATATTTCTGAGCATGTTTGACTGCATGTATTAACAGTCTGGGAAGCCATAGTCACTGGGAGCTTTAATCTTATCTTTTTTGGCGGTAATGGCAAATACTAATCAGACATGGGTTAATAAACTGTAAATTAGAGATGATAAGCTGTGTTCAAGTGTGTGTGTGTGTGTGTGTGTGTGTGTGTGTGTGTGTGTGTGTGTATGTGTGCGCACACACTTCTTCTGTGTCAGTACATACCCATCCTTTGTGGTGTCAGCCACAGCAGCGATGAGCTGTACAGTTTTGGGGTTGTGGTGGATCTGTGTATTTAGTCCTAGATACCTCTGGACAAAGTCTCCTGGGGTCATGAACCTCTCTCCATCCTTGTCCACTACACTGGCATACTGGGGAGAAACACAAAATATCATTAGCATGGATACCTCACCCTTTATAGATACTAATGTTAACATAACCAAGAGTTAATCCATCCCAGAAGCATGGCTTCACATTAGTTAACCTTACAGAGCCTTAGCTAATGACCTGTTTGGTCAGTGTTTAGAAGCATGAGCGTGGAGCATGACCAGTACATGGCTTTGAGTGAGGTCAGCAGTACTACACTACACACATACTATAGGGTATTTATAACTTGTTAAAGTACAGTGTCACAAACTGTGAATATCATCCAAAGATTAAAGAGCATGTTTTACTTACTGCTCTAAACTGACTTCTTTCAGCACTACGCTAACTTTGTTACTAACACAAATTATTTTAAAAAATATGATTATGTTGAAGTTGGTGGTTCACAGAAACATCAGCTCTGTCATTGTCATCTTTTACTTAACTGTGCTGGTAATTCATGCTGCACCTGAACAACCAAGGTCATCTTTGTTGCAGTTGTGGTGTGACATGTCAGGATAAGACGCACAAGCAGGTGCACATGCACCAATGTCTTTGGCATTTTGTAAGCTATTTGACCTGTGTATATTAGTATGGCAACAACTGCTAGCCCACACGACTATCACACAGCAGAATCACACACTCATCACGCAGAAGACAGTGGAGAAAGGTGAAGGTTAACCACGTCCACTCTTATGACTGTTACTCATGACATCTCACATGCAACAGCATTCACTCTGACTCAAAATGTTGCCTATACATGAGATGAGCATGGTGTGACACAGTGCTCACTGATCCTTTCAGTACAAGAACATGCAGGTCTTTGCTTAAGCAGTACTGGAGACCATGAAACAAAACCTGACACATTTGCATGATCATAGACCTGAACCCTGTACTCTCAGATTGAAAGTCTGATCCTATCCCAACTGAGCTCTCCTGAGCCTGAAAAACGCCATCCTTCGCCTGTGCAACAGTACAACACTTCCCTTTAACTTGTCATTATGATCAAAGCAAACTGGGACTGAGAAAAGCAGATGTTAAACACTTCTCTTCATTACTGAACCAATAAAACCACAGCATTCACAACAGCTGCTGCTGACTCAACAAGTATGAACTTGCTTCAACTTCTGATAGAAAAACAAAACATAAACGTATAAACGATGAATGTGATCACTGACAGGCAATTCAGTTACAGGTATATGGTTTTATGTAACAACAGCAGTCTGGGCTGGACCTTTAACTGTTGCTAATGCTGTAATTTAAACCCCATGACAAACTTACAAGCTCATTCACTGGGTGAAGACAGCCCTGGGTGAGCTGTTTCCTACACATATACTGTAGCTGTTTCACAAATACTTTTGAGGGATACGTACATGATGGCACATATATTACTGTATCTTTGCAGAGTCTGACACTGACACATCAGAGACTGTCTTTGTCAGGAGGAGAAAACCGTGCAGACCCTTACCTTCTGGAAGATTGCTTTCAGCTCACTCGGGTCCCCGCGTTTGGTAGATTGCACCTGAAAAATACACAATTAAACAACATCATGGCATTGTTCGACAACACGAATATGGGTTTTTGAATTTACAAACAAAAAGCTGCAGAGTAAAGCAAGTTTTATGCGGTGTACTAAGCAGAACATGAAGCAAAACAACCAAGCTGCTCTGGGTTAGTGTCTCCTTGAAACAGCCACTGCTGTAAAGGAGAAACACAACCCAATGATACAGGAGTGGCAAACGAACAGAAACTACCATGTCCTGGCACACAATCAAGTTGAGCAAGTTAGGCTAGATAAATTACTAACCAGCCAACAAGGTTATACCTATTGGCAAGCTCAAACTAATTGTACAACTGGGTAGCCAGCTAGCAAGCACAAACTACTCATATGAAGAGGACACAAACCGTTGCAATGACATGTTAAGCTTTAAATCGGCAAAATGCGAGAGGACGAGAGCAAAGAGACAAAGTGTCGACTGCTGTGAAAAGATGAGAGCTCAGCTATCGTTAGGGTTTTTTCTATCACGGCAGGGTGATCAGTCCGATAGCAGTTTAGCATTATCCCGCTAACGTCGAGGTTGTAGATGTCTCATCAAGGCCAGCCACCGCCGGGCGGCAGCTAGCCCAGTGATGCTACAGCCTCAGAGTACACCGCATCCCAGACAGCCTGTCCGCACAGGGCCACAAAGTCTTACTTTGACCATTGCCACTCAAGAAAATGAACAGAAGACATGCAGATGTGTTAAAGTAAAGGTTTGAAAATCGTTAAGAGAGCGATGCCGAAGTCACCTTGACCGCCATGCTGGTTTGACGTCACGTACAGTGAGAAAGCGAGGCGCAGTGCACGCCCTCAGACGTGTACAGGTCTGATAGTGAAAACGGAACAGAGCCGTCTTAAAGCAAATACAGAGCGATTCATCCGTTTGTGCATAAATGTAATGATTACTTGTGTGTGCACTCACACACCGATGCTGATGCACGAGGATGTTTTTATCTTGCACTGATGTGAAATGATGAATGATGAATTCAAATTTTCGAATAGATTCAAAATGTTTTGTATGGAATATACTACCCCACTACTACTATTGCTGAGCCCACTACTGATGCTGCTGCTGCCAATACTGCTGTTACTACCATCACCACAGCTGCTACTAATCATTACTGCTGCTACTAGCTACTATAATTACTACTACTGCTACTGTTGAAGCACTACTACTGCTGCTGCTGCTACACTTAAATGCACAAACACAGAGGAAACACACAGGGCATATTTTCTTTTATAAGATGCTTTCTTGGCAGGGAGGCAGTTAAATCTGAATAATTTAGTAAAACTTTAAATAAAAAGGACATTTTTATGCAGGTCCTCACTACAGTTATCCAGCAGCCCATGTAACTATTAATGTGAATGTGCCTTTTTTATGGAGGTTAGTTTGAAATGTCACAATAGGAAAAGCACAGGTGTAAAAAACAGAATTAATGATACCTGCTATTTCAGGCTCCTTTAGTTTTTCATGAAAGCTCACTGTCATGGTATGGTGGGATACTAGAATCTAACAGAACCACCAGTAATGTTTTTAGGTACCTAGTTCTCCTACTATGACAAGTGGAAATTCCTTCTGTCATTATCTCTATCCGTCACTCCATTCTGATTTTGTTTCAACATCCAGCATAGGTAACAATTGTTTATTTATATGCTCAGAAATGTTTTAACTTTTTTTGTTTATTTAATACTACTGGATGAGTGCTTATCTCTCTGACCTTGGTGAGGTGTCCATGTGAGATATCAACAGTATTTGTTGTCACTGATAAGGCAGTGACCTTCTAGTCAGAGTACAACACTAGTCAGGGCTTGTGTTATGTAACTTTGTTTGACAATCACGGCACTGTCATATGCTGTAATGTGCTATTAGAGAGGTGTTTAATGGTATGTTTGGTTTCAGAGAAAATTGAAATTTAGAGAACTCCACCAGGATTAAAATACTGAAAGCTGGCTATATATTTGTTCATATTTACAGTGTGATGAATGACCATCTTGCTTTTTGTAATCATCATGGCAGCCTATGAAAAAAAAAAAATACTGTGTGATATTTTCTAACTGTAGAATTGAGAATTAAAGTGTAATGTGTTTGCAACTCCAGTCACATGAATTGAAATATTCAAAGGATGTGAATCAATTGTATGTATAGTTTACCAGTATAACTGTAAGTTCTCAGCCTAATACACAATGTCCCCATTAAACCACATTATCAAACCACTGTTTTTTTAATTATTCTTTTTTCATAGCATATAAAATGAGTTTGAGTCTAAATAAATACTATTCATTTCTTTTATTTCTTACTCCTGTAGCCGAATTTGTAAGCTATCGACATTTTTTTCCCTCATTGTCCCTTCCCGTGTTCCGTGCAACGTCGTGGTGACGTCACTGTGACGCCACTACGTCAGTATTCTGTCCATTCCTTTTACGTCACAGTCGAATCTGGCCAGTATCACTTAAGTTAACAGACACACGTTCAGCGTTCATTTGAACTGCGACTGTTGATCTGTCCAGTCACAGAACATACAGGTTTTTCCATTCAGATTCAGACAAGTTCTAACAAAACAAACAAACATGCTAGCTTTGGGTTTGTTTGGCGTTAGGGGAATCTTTTCACGCGAAGAGACTGAGTTTTACGAAGATGAAGAAACCGTTCCGGCGTTTACAGATGAGGAAGATTCAATTTTTATCACCAAAGTATCAGAGGCCAACCCAAAGACTACTGCTTATCCAGAACCTGTAGCAGTTGTAAACACTGCAGGAGGCCATTTTGTTAACACGCCCTACGACAAAATAGCAGAGGACAGACCAAAAAAACATTTGTCCAGCAACCGCTGCAAATCAGCCCCTGAAGACAAATCTTTGAATAGGCCTACTTATAATATCTGCTGGATGGAAGCTCCATTACTGACTGGATTGTACAATTAATATAGCCCACATGTCGTTTCTGTATAGGCTACCATCAATATAGATAGGATTAATACTTAACATTCTTAATAATTAACATTGTTGTTGCCAAAATAAACGCACCAGCCAGTTTCCTCCACATAACCAACATACTTTCAGTGTAATAAACCAAATGTATTTGTAATTTCCACAGTCTTATTACTCAAATACAGGAAAATCATCACAAAAAAGTACAGCTGAACAAGGACAAAAAAGAACATAAAACAACATAAAAGGAACATAAGAGTAAAAAAACGTATCAAAATAAATCGGTATCAAGACGACACGACTGAGGGAAAATAAAAAGACTGACTAAAAAAATGAAATAAAAACTACAGGTTTACATTTTTTTTCAATTTGTGTGGTCGCTATGTGTCATGCGTCACGTGACTCCCGCACCACGTGACCACTAATAACAATCCATGGCGGCGCACAGTGCTGCAGGACTTGCGACGAGACAAGGTAGGCACTGAGCTAATACTGTTTCTATACCCAAGCAGCCGGGTCGTATTAGCAGCTGCTCGGACCGTCCGAGTCCCTGTATAAAGTAAAAAGAAAGTGCACGTCACAAACATGCTGAAACATGGCAGCAGTTTGAAAGTAATGGGTGAGGTTTTTTGTCAACTGATATCAGCATGCTAGGTGCAGCTACCTACAACCGAGAGGTGTCTCTATACATGAGGGGGGCAAAATGCTAGCACCTCAATACTACAACCCTACTCTTAGCTTTATATTGTGTTGATGGTGGTTATATTTGCTAATTGTTCAGTTTATGCCAGATACACAATTTGTTTTACCAAAGAGGCCTGTTTGGTCTTCACTTTGCAAGACATTGAAAACACTGTGTTTAGTGTGTAAAATGTCTCAAACACTGACATGCAGAACTCATTGAATAGAAATGCTGGTGCAGTGTTTGCACTGTTTTTTGCCACGGTAAACACCAGTATTTGTTATCCATATTACATGTTGTGTGGCATGTAATTCCTCTGACATAACTATTAACCCTGTAACACAACAGCTCCGCACAGAGGCAAAATTCAGCCTTTACCATATCCCCATAGTAGTCATATAGTTACCACAAAAATACTGCTAGTGACTGACAGCTGGCCCTGTTGCCCAAACTGTGCTCTTCTTGGTGGCAGCTTGTGCTTGAATGTATGTCCAAGCTGTTTTAAAAATCAGTGATCTTTGATGTATCTCACAGAATACATGATATTTAAAAAAAGTACACATTGTTGTCAATCATTGTTTCACTGTTGACCAAGAAGAAAGAGCTGCCTCTGTACTGTTTATTCTTAGCAGAAATGCTTTGTAATAGAGAGCGCTCTCCGCTTCATTGTGCTGCTTTCCTTTTCTACAGGACTGGGTGGTTTCCTGCGGAGAGTGTGTTGTCTAAGAAGTTGTGGTCTCCCAACAGCCCTACTGTGTCAGCAACGTCGCTGCTTCTTCTGGAGGAAGTGGAAAAGTTCTCACAATGTAGTTCGTCCAGCTACAGTTAGGCCTGCCTATGCAGTACCCAAGGTACAGGACCTAATGTTCCCATAACCCCACAGTCCTAAGAAGCATTCTGGTTGGATAGGTCAGAATATAACAATTTTACTCAAGAGTGACCTCTAGCTGGAAGTTTTACCATCATTTTTCTTACTTTTGTAATTGTTGAAACTGTATGTCTTTAACTGTGGAGAATTTTAATAATAGAGTCCTGCAAAAAATGATACCTAGATTACTCAATGCAACAAAGGTGTAGCTGTTGGGTACATGCTGATGTCTGTGTGAGAGTTTTCAGGCTGTAAAAATGAGATGCAGAAGGTGTGGAGGGTGCAATAGACTCAGTACAGTTAAGATCTGATATATGCTTACATATGCATTCAGGCTGGATAAGCATTTTCAGTGAACTTCAGAATTATTAGTACTTTCCAGTAAACTGAAAATGAACACTGTGGTAAATTATGATGGCATTACAAACCGTCATTGGAAGAGATACGTATATTGATTTCTGTCACAGGTCCTCATCAAGTTAAATCTCCCCCATTTTACCCGTTTATAATAATGCTTTTGTTGAAGGAAAACTTTAAAACATTGTTCAGTGACTTCATTCTTCCAATCTTGACTGTTGCACTCAGTTGAGGGCTACACACTTAAAATTTCAGTCAGCATTAACCATAATATTGTATCAAATGGGCAAAAGATAAGGTAGAAAATAAACTGGCATGACCAGAGTCATTTGAATTGGTTGAAACTCCTTTCAGTGTTTGAATTTCATCCTGTTCTAATGTAGTTTGGTGTTTATTGTTGAATAATTCAATAGTTTTGTATGGAACTGTGAAAATAATACGACCCAACCCTCACATCCCGTCCTTCCTGTACCTCCCTGACTGTAGCACATTGTGCGACCTGACTATGTAGGCACTGGACTGGTCCCAGAGTGGCCGGACTACATAGAGATCAAAAACCAAGAGCAGATCGAAGGCCTAGCCCGAGCATGTCAGTTAGCCAGACATGTACTTCTACTAGCTTCACACAGTCTGAAGGTAAGCACCTAATCACTACAAATATTGTTTGTGTTTCTGTGTCATGGAATAACAGTTATGACCTGTGACTTCCAGGTTGGTATGACAACAGATGAAATAGACTTCATTGTGCACCAGGAGACAATCAAACACAACGCCTACCCATCCCCTCTCAGATATGGGGGTTTCCCCAAGTCGGTCTGTACATCTGTCAACAACGTGGTCTGTCATGGCATACCTGACAGGTAAAAATATTCACTCTCAACATTTGGATGCTTTTTTCTCTTTACATTTATTTCTTTCCAAAATTAGATTCCAGCACCAATGAGAAAGTAAACACAGCCACTGAGAAAATGATTTATTACATATGTTAAACGCATTTTACCCATATTTTAATGAATGTTGGTTTGTCAGATTTTTAGATGTTGGACTTTATATAGAAAGGCTGGTTGATGAATATGGTTGAGAAGTTGAGGTATTATGTTGATGTGCAGTATTGACTTATAACGCAACAGTTGCAAGGGGTTCACTGTATTCATCATTCATCTTTTTATATGGCTGTTTCCTGCAGTCGGCAACTTCAAGATGGAGATATCATCAACGTTGATGTAACTGTAAGTTGATGCCTTAGCAAACACACACACACACACACACACACACACACACACACACACACACACACACACACACACACACACACACACACACACACACACACAAATCCACCAACATACGATCAGTCAGAGATACACTGGTCCCGTCACTGACATGTCCCTATTCCTGATAGGTGTATTTGGATGGTTACCATGGTGATACCTCAGAAACCTTCCTGATTGGCCAGGTGGATGAGGCTGGGCGGCGATTGGTGGAGACCGCCAGGCATTGCCGAGATGAGGCCATTGCTGCCTGCAAGCCGGGTGCACAGCTCGGTGTTATAGGAAATACTATTAGGTACACACACACAAAATATACACAGAATGAAAAGACACATAAAATATACAGTATATGTACCATATAATCACATTACTTCATTTCTTTTTGACAACTATTGATGACTTTTTTGTACTGCTGGCAGTGAAATAGCCCGTGCCAGTGGCTTCCAAGTATGTCCTTATTTCATCGGACATGGAATAGGCTCCCACTTTCACTGCCATCCTGAGATCTGGCACCATGGTAAGTATTTTTCATTCTTGTCCTAAATCTCTAATGTTTTTCATTGAGTTTTGCTCAAGTGTTCCAAGTCTGATTCACCAAACCCTCCTCTCCTCATAAACCTGCCTGTTGCCATCTGCTCATGGTCTATTTTAACTAATCACACACAAATCATTATATTTTTCTTGTCCATATTGAAAAAAATCATTAAAATATTTACAGTGTATGTTGAAAAAAGAGAGTGAGCCCGTCAGCTAATGGCAATTAGAAAAAAGCTAATTGGCGTCAGGAGTACCCGGAGTCCAGATAGAGCTACTTTGAATTAAAAACATGCACCATAAGTGAATGAACCATATGTCGCTAAAGAGATCTCAGAAGACCTAGGATCAAGAAGTGTTGATTTACATACAAAGTCAGGACAAAGATATCAAGAACTGAAATGGGAAAATAAGGAGAAATATAGAAACAATAAAATTAATAGCTGAAATAAATTACTCATGTTGCCAAATGGTCTTTTTCATTCCATTATCTTCTTTTTCAGCTAATGACAATGACATGACCATGGATGAAGGGATGGCTTTCACAATAGGTGAGTTACACTTTATCATTTTTATGTGCATGTAAAGATGGCAATGTGTATGAGTGTGGAGCTGATGTTGTGTGTTTTGTAGAGCCCATACTGATGGAGGGGTCTCCAGAGTTCAGAATCCTGAAGGACAAGTGGACTGCGGTGTCTGCAGATGATAAAAGGTAGGTGGGGGACAAACAATAATTTCTTGGCTGTGTGTTTGCAGCTGTCATGTAGCAAATCACTTTTAAATACTTTCCCAGCTGGCATCATTAGGGCATGTAAAAGCTATGGAAGCCTATAAAACGTGAATTAGTGAGCTTTAGACATACTGGTTGGCCTATTTTTTAAACTCTGCAAAGAGCCAGGCAAGTTGATTCCAGTCTTTATGCTAAGCTAAGCTAATTGCTGTGTACCTCCAGTTCCCTACCGGCACAAGACCACCAGCATTTCCCCAAATGTTGAACTTTTCCCTTAAAATCTTAAATGTGCATTGTATGTTTTCTAATTGACATTCATGCAGGTCGGCTCAGTTTGAACACACGGTGGTCATCACGTCTGACGGGGTGGATATTCTCACCAAATTGCCAGAAGAGAGCAATCTGTGACCTGAAGGAAACTGCTGACCGCTACACCAGCTGTTAGAAATCTGTTTCTAACAGTTGATGTAAACTACCTTTTCTTACAAGACATTTTTACACTTCCCTGATCTTTTGTTAGCCCATTAGCACCTTACTAGTTTAACCTTTTTTAAAGACAGCACTTAAATGTGACCTGTGACAAGCAAGGGACAATTGTACTGTATTAGTTACATGGGAGTCACATCAGAAGTCATGACTGCGGACCTATCCACCTAAGACTAATCCCCAAGCAAACACAGTAAAATTTTTCAGATTATCAAATAAAATGACATTTTATGACTCAATTAAACTGTCCTTAAATTTTTTTGTTATTATTTTACCCTTTTATTTGAATTAAATTTTTGTCTAAACTATCAAATTTAAAAATATTCAGTCTCAATTATGTTTGAATTATTCCAACATGTGTAATAATTGCCTAACTTAAGAATGTAATCCTCTCTTCACCCCTCAAATTCCCAAAAACATTACATGGTGTTAGCTGCCGCCCTGAATACACACTCAGTGGGAGTAATGTTCATGTGGTCACAAGACATTTTGGATATTTGGAACTCTGCCTCTTGGTTAAGTGGCTGACTGTAAAGTCAAGTATAGCCAGTAGATGGCAGCACATGCTTAATGAAATCGAACATTGAGCATGTTGTAGTCAGCAAAGGCTTCACATCCTGCTATTCATTCACTCTGACGGGAAGCAGCCTACAATTTGTTTGTGGTGCATAACCATGAGGGAGCACACAACTCTACGTCTCAGCATGTTTAAGTCTGTCTGTTGTTGTCAAAGTCTGCACTCTTTCATTAATCTAAACCAGGTGTTGATGATTAATGGCCGGGGAGACTGGACAGCGTGACGTCTCACTATGAGAGATCGGTTCAATGTACACTTTAACAACAAACATGTTGAAGGTAAGACAGGTAGAGGCCAACAGTGCTGCTGAGTGCTGTAAATTCCAGGCATAACATACTTTTGTTTTTTTAACACTTTTCTCTCTACTGTCTATATCTTTTGTCTGCGGGTAGATTTAGTAAAGAAAACTTATAAGAGCACATGAGATCATTGAAAATCACACAGGGCTTTTAACCATTCTTCTCACATTTATTACTATGAGTTAAGTGCAAATTACGGATTTGTTTGGTTTCATAGAGGTTGGGTTGCAATCTGCAGTATGTGAGTGATTAAGCGCTGTGGATAAGTTTGATGTTATAATATTGATACTTTTCAATGTGACTGTATCTGAGGAGGGTATGCTGAAGTGAAGATGCTTCAGAGAAAAAAAACATAGGAGGAGAAATTGGATTTCAGCCTGCTGGAGGGTGTGTCTTCACTTCCTGCCAATGTACTCTGAGGGTGTGCATGTGTCGAAGCCTGTATGTGTGTCTGTGTGTGTCTGTGCTCTTGCCAGGGCCAGTTTGTGGGTGGGTCAGGATGGAGTAGACAAATAAAGGTGGATCAGCTAATCTGGAGTCTGATCATGACCAGCCAGGAAATGATTCACATTTTTTAATTTTATTTGACGCAAGACAAATAATGATGAAGATTAAATAAATGTGCATTTATTCAGCTTTTATTCAACTTGAGGGACAAAATCTGAATTTAAAATGGTAAAGAGAGACATTGAACTGAAGCGCCCTTTCTTTATTGTAGCTTAGGTTAGTTATTGAAGCAACACAGCCCTTGCAAATTGATGTTAGTGCCGGATGGTATGTGTATCTGTGTGTGTGTGGGTGAAGGAGTGTAAGCTTCCTGTGAATCAGGACAAATGTTGTGTAAACATATCTTAATGGCCTCCCACCAGAATATGATTCATTAACCTCATTTACATGCCATAAAATAATAAAAAAAATATTCAGAGGTTTGCCAGCAGGAAGGAGAGAAAGTGAAGGAAAAGAGCACAAGGCAGTTATTAGGGGGAGTAGTGGCGGGTTAGAGGCTAGGATTTAGGGAGGAGCAGGGAGTGGCAGGGTGAGGTGTTGGATTGTGGTCATGAATTCTCTCTCTTGCCTCTCATTCTTTTCCTGCATGTTGGGACTCATTCCTGCTCTCTCTCCTGCCGCTCTGCAGTTCTCCTGTGACTCCTCGCCTCTTTATGTTAAGGATCCTCTATGGAATTCAGTCAGCGCAGTATCTTAAAATCTATTCCAGTGAAATCTGATGAAAAGCCAGGCCATGAGCCATGGGAGAACATATTAGGTTTTGTGGTTCAAATAGTGCCATCATGTGGCCATTTATAAAGAACTCTAGGCTTCATTTTTTGCCCACCAAGGTTTTTCTGACAGTAATTCTTTTTTCCAACGATATTCATGTATTCTTCACCAGATTCACATTTGAATGAGCCCAAGTGTTTTATTCAAATTTAGTGCAGCCTACTCTGTGGGATAATTGGTTGCTAAATTCTTGTGCACATACATGCCATTTCAAGGATTACCATCAAAAATATCTTGTCTATGTCAAAAACTGTCTTGCCTTCTGAAACTGAAACATTTTAACTACTACAAGTACGCAACATGCAATACTCATTTTTCCTGAATAATTTCATGTAATAGTAGCCTAAATAATTTCAAAATATCAATTCTTAATACACAATAAAATGTGCCAGAAATTTGGTTAACATTCCTATGGAAGTCCAGTATTGATGTTAATTGATGTTTTAACCTATCACTAGGCCCTGCAATGTATCGGTATGCAGTATCAAGCTGTCACTACATATTGCAACACTATACATAGACAGATGGATGATAGATACTTTATTTATCTCTTAGGGGAAATTCATGATCTATCATCTATGGTCCATGCTCTAGTCCTGACCTAATGTACCATTAACTCTTCTTTCACCAAGCAATGACCAGATTGATACCAGCTTCCTAACAATGTGTTAAACTAACAAGATTGTAGCTGTCACTGGCAGCATGATGCTAAACCTATAACCATTCAGCCTAATGACAACTAGCATGCTAGGTAGTTAGATGCTAGGTTAACAGCTAATTAGCTGTTAAGCTATCATCTTGCCTGAGCGGCCAAATGAACACAATATTTGTCACTGTATGTTTAGAATATATTATCATAAGATACTATGTACAGTATACCAAAACCTACTTTCATATTTTCCTTTTTTTATTTTAGCTCTTATAACAACATGATTCGTTTAAATCAGGGGTCCCCAAACTTTTTCCTGTGAGGGCCACATAACTTTTCCCTTCTCTGATGGGGGGCCGGGTTCAGTTTGTAACAGAAAAAGTGTGAGGATCGCAGGGGTGCCTAAACGTAAAAATGTATTGTTTTCTAGAAAGCCACACATAACCAAATAACCCTTTCCGGGTTCTTCACAGAAAAAAAAGTCAGGAAATAAATAATAACACTATTAATGAAATAAATAATAATAGTTCAGGGGGCCGGGCCAAATGTGGGGGCGGGCTGTATCCGGCCCGCGGGCCTTAGTTTGGGGACCACTGGTTTAAATGGTTATAATGTAAGTCATGAGAAGTTCATCCTTGTAAAGAGCCAAATATTTCCCAGCTTTATTCAGGCTTTCTCCAAAATCAACCACCATCAGCCAATCTTGTCTATCATTGAGCATTTAAATGCACACGAGCTGCTCAACAATTTCTAAACATTTTCTACTTTTAAAGTCATTTAACATTGACTCAAGTATGGACTGTTTTGGACTGCTTTCAATTTGGTCTTCTAATTTTATCACCCAAACTACAGACATTACCCTCACACACATTTCTGTAGACATATTAAAGTTGAGGATACAGTCACATCATGTTCATTTCTGCATTATAAATTCCAGTCTGTGTGTGTGTGTGTGTGTGTGTGTGTGTGTGTGTGTGTGTGTGTGTGTGTGTGTGTGTGTGTGTGTGTTTTAACATATTTGCTGTCCACCATGTTAAGGTGGTCTAACTACTGGATAAATAGATTAATATGTTTCTCCCACAATCTTGCATTCCAGGTGAGCGTACCTACATCACTGCATGTGTGTGAGAGTGAACCTGTGATATATCGCACTTACCTGGGAACTTTACTGAGGAGCACCACAGGAATTCTTGGTTTCCTTGGTGACCCGTGGGACCGTGGCCTTAACAAAGTGTTGTCTCATTTTCGGACTTGTGGAGGCAGATCTGTCTCACACACTCATGCCCAGATGGCATGTACTGAATCTGACTGAGTAACCCTCTCTGTGAAAACACCTGAGGGCCAAACAAAAACAGCTGAGATTGGTACTTGGAACTGAACATTCACTGTAGCGGGACGTGTAGCTACAGGCTGTGGGGGTTTCTTCATCATGATACCATAGGAAAGTGGAAATAAGGAAAACAGCAGAGAGGTTGCTTTAAAAACGACTGCACTCTACATCATGTGAAAAGGGGTCACCAATTACAGTTAATTTCTGACGGGCATGAATGGCTGTACCAGATTTCCTGCCAACCTATCCAATGGTTGTTTGATATTCTGCACACAACCACAGGTCTGAACTTCACGTTGGCCCTGGAGGAAGAATCATGGGATCATCAAAGTTATTCAGATGAAATCCCAGGGAACCATGAATGTGTGTTATTAAAAGTGTTCCAATCCATCGAAGAGTTGCTGAAATATTTCACAGGATAACTGAAAACGTTTACCTGCTTGTGGTGCTATGGGAAAAGTCATAGTATCACAAAAGTCATCAGGATTTATCCTCTGGGCACCATGAGTGTCCGTACAAAATCTTATGGCAATATATTAAGTAGTTGTTGAGATATTTTGGTCTGAATCAGAGCAGTGGACTGACTGACTGACCAAGCCAGGCTGCCAGCATGACTAAAATAAATTTGATCTTGTGCTGTATGAGAATATGATTGGACCCAGTGAGAGAAAATATGACCGATAATATGATACCAAGAATCACCTGGAACAGGTGACACTGATTACTGGGATCAATCCTTAATGAATCTATGAGGCTAAGCACTTTGATATGAGGGATGTTTTGGAGTCAGATTAGGCCACATAGAGTAGATGTGTGTCACAAGTTACAGTTAATCAGCAAGAATGCATGTGTGTGTGTGTGCTGGAGGAGGACTGTTGTAAACTCGAGTCACCAGACTGGCGCAGGGAGGGTTCCCTCCTGATTGACACTTACAAGGTGGAAAACTTTCTCTGTTGACCTCCTAACTCCCTAAGTGCAAGGAATGCCTTTTTAAACAGTGGAACTATTTTGGAGGAGTGATCTTTCAGATCACAGATAAGAATCCAAAGCTATCCACACATCCCTTGATTCCTGTATCTCTTTGGCTTCTGTGTTTCTCTTTGTTACTTCAACACCCTTCCTGTGCTTAAACAACCAACGTGGACTGACAAAGTAAGAGAAGGGGTGCGTTTTGTATGTGTGTATGTGTGTGTGTGTGTGTGTGCGTGTGTGTGTGCGCGCGCGCGCGCGCGCATTTACAGAATAGTGCAGTGGACAAAAACAGAGGGAAGGAAGTTCTCTCTGTGGAGCCAAAAGAAATGGTGGAACAGTGGAGGAATTTCTAAAACAATCCTCACGAGTTCAAAGGTCCCCGTCAGAATCCTCAAAGTGGCATTAAAACAGAGCAACTCAGTGTGTGTGTGTGTGGATTCTGGATTTTTTTTTAAATTAGATTCACTCTATTACTTCAAAAATAA
>NW_019525419.1:0-119285 GCF_002814215.2 Seriola lalandi dorsalis | reverse complement strand
TGTGTGTGTGCTGGAGGAGGACTGTTGTAAACTCGAGTCACCAGACTGGCGCAGGGAGGGTTCCCTCCTGATTGACACTTACAAGGTGGAAAACTTTCTCTGTTGACCTCCTAACTCCCTAAGTGCAAGGAATGCCTTTTTAAACAGTGGAACTATTTTGGAGGAGTGATCTTTCAGATCACAGATAAGAATCCAAAGCTATCCACACATCCCTTGATTCCTGTATCTCTTTGGCTTCTGTGTTTCTCTTTGTTACTTCAACACCCTTCCTGTGCTTAAACAACCAACGTGGACTGACAAAGTAAGAGAAGGGGTGCGTTTTGTATGTGTGTATGTGTGTGTGTGTGTGTGTGTGCGTGTGTATGTGTGTGTGCGTGTGTGTGTGTGTGTGTGCAAAGATGGTATGCATCGCCTGAGGCAGCTCTAAAAGGCCTCTGATAAATGGTGTCTGTCTTCTTCTGTCGTCTTCTCAGATTCAAAATCTCTCTCTCTCACACACACACACACTCACACTCACATAAACACACACTGGAGCTCACAGCACTGCACAATGCCCTCTGCGTGGAACCTGAGAAAAACCGGTTATACAAAAGCAATACCCTTTTAGCTGTGTGTATGGTGTGTGTGTGTGTGTGCGTGTGCGTGTGCGTGTGTGTGTGTGCGTGTGCGTGTAAGTCTCACTGAGAGGTGTGGAGAAATTTGGCTACAATCAGATAAGCTTGAAAAGAGAACAAATGCTTTGGTTCTTTATTCCTGTGAAAAATTCCCCTATACTCATTTTCTTTGATCTATTTCAAAAGAGCCCACACAATGCCATAATATTGATATCATTGTTGGTATTCAGTGCAATACTACGATATGATATATGTGATGTTTATATTAGTGTCCTGTGTTAATGTGTATGTGTCTGTATGTGTGTGTGTGTGTGTGTGTGTGTGTGTGTGTGTGTGTGCGCGCATTTACAGAATAGTGCAGTGGACAAAAACAGAGGGAAGGAAGTTCTCTCTGTGGAGCCAAAAGAAATGGTGGAACAGTGGAGGAATTTCTAAAACAATCCTCACGAGTTCAAAGGTCCCCGTCAGAATCCTCAAAGTGGCATTAAAACAGAGCAACTCAGTGTGTGTGTGTGTGGATTCTGGATTTTTTTTTAAATTAGATTCACTCTATTACTTCAAAAATAAAATTTTTTGTTGCTTTTGACTAAATATAGTTTGAAGATTTTAATGATTAAGACACATGCTGTACGACGTGTGTAAAGCCCAAAACGTTCTAACAAGAGTAACAATAAGATTTTAAACAAATTACAACGGAGGCTGATGGAAATGCCATTAGTTTTTTCTTTAATAACATATACAGTACTGAACACAGTACTAGGAATGTTTAGGGATCACTAAAGTCATGACAATTCATCTTGAGGGGAACAAAATCATTACCATCATGGCAATTTATCCAATAGTTGTTGAGATTCCTAGAGCAACACTGCTAGCATGGCTAAAATGAAAAAAAAAAAAATCAGTCAGAAATGAAGACGTAACAATAAAAAAAAAATTCTGAGATTAAAAAAATGCATTAAAACAGGAACAAGCATTTCAGTCTTATAATCATTGATGGTTTGCAATCAGGTTGTTTCAGAACCTCCTTGTTTTGTCTTCCAGCTGCTACAGCTTCACATGTGGGAGCTTCACAGTACAGTAACAGTCTTTTACTGTTCGCCACTGAGACATTATACTGGAGCAATTTGGACTTAACGATCTTTCTCAAAGAATGGGGGAGAGTGATATTTACTACCCAGCCCATATTGTTCCAGCTAGCTGAGGGATTATTCTGTCAACTTTTGCTATTATTGCCTGATCAACTTTCACCAGATATAATTCACAGCTTTACTGCTGTCAGAGAGAGGATGATGTTGTTTGAAGCGGAAGTTGTGATGCAACTTCAGTGTTGCAGATACAAAGGGCTTAAGAAATAAAAATTCAAAAGACAATTTATCATTGAAGTGCACTGGGAGGAGAAAATATAATAAAACAATTCAGTACATGTGGTGTTACTGGAATCAAACACCTTATCTAATCAGGGAGAGACAGTGACTCAAATGTTGTTATATAAGCTGAGATAAGCATCTGTTAACAACCTGAATCTGTCAGGAAAAAAATGAACAGAATGAAAGTTGGTGTTAGTGTCTTTTTGAAACACACCTGGACTCACTAACACTGGGTCCCCTCTTACAACTACTGCCATCTCATATTACATCCTCTGGCCAGGGATGGGATACACACACACACACACAGACACACACACACACACACACACACACACCAAACACCCTGCTCACTCAGGAGCTAAATTAACAAAAGGCAATTATCCCAAGGGTGTTACAGCCCTGCTGGACAAGAGAAGACATCAATTACTTCTTATTGACTGTAATCAATACACTCATCAAGATGGGTAGATGATCTGTTACAGCCTGCATTGTGTGTGAGTGTGTCTCTTTATGTTTTAACCATGAGAGTATAAGTTGCACTAAGACATAGGATCAATACTGTGAATATGAGACACCCATAGAGGAATTTAAATTAGACGCTTGTCCCCACAATGTCACTTGATTGCTAACTGATAGCTCCCTGCTTTCTTGTTTTTTTTTTTTTTTTTTTACAGTTCATGACACACACAGTATCCTCACCACCCTAACACAGTATATATAGATATCTTGTAAAGTGACGCTCCTCTGGAATGAAAGCATTAAAATCATGATTTTCCTGAGTATTACACTTTCACATGTTAAGAATGCATTAAAATGCATTAGACCAGGGCTTCTCTTTGTTTGATTTGTATTATCTCAACATCATTGTCATGTAGATCCCAGTTGTGTGACCTATATTTTGTCAACAACACATCAGTTTCGAATATGAAAATTTATATTTTTCTGTCCATTCTTATCCTCAACACTTCCTTGACATTTTGGGAACGTTTGTTTCCTTTCTTCCTGACAGGTAGATGACATTATTATTATTATTATTATTAGACATTATACCAGTTATACATTTTCTCACTTAAATCTAGACAAGAAAGCGAAAACTGTTCCTTTATTATATTCTACTGTACAACAAATTTACTCAAACCCATAAGGCCTTGTAAAGAGCTCAGTCAGCAGCGCTCATTAATCTTCCTGCACTGTGGTCAAAGTGATTCTAGGTTTTCAGCTGACCACTGGTTCATCGGTTTCTCTGATCTGCGTCACAGTCAGCCATAAACTCTGAGATGAACTGCTGTCAACACATTTACAGGTTTACATAGTGCTGAGGGAGAGTGCAGTGCAGCTGTGAAACACCTTGGGTGTGGAGTTCAATACGATTGTGAAACTGATGCATGTGTGTGTGTGCGTGTGTGTATGAGTATCCCAAGGCTACGTGTTTCTACAGTGTCATAAACACACACCCTCACCACTCAGCTTGCTGTGCCACACCCTCAGGTGAGTGTGCGTTTCCCTCAGAGCTGTACCTTTAAGAACAAACACGGGGCTGTGGCTCGGGCGAGTCCAGGCGCTGCATTTTCAACATGCGTGTGTGTCAGAGAAAATAGCTTTTCACTGTCAGTCCTCTGCTTTAGCACCGCAGGGAAGGGTTTTGCTCCTCTGGTGTCGTAACACAATATAGATGGATAGATATAACTCAATTCTTAATTTTGTGTGGAGATAATTCAAATAATATACAGTGTGTGCATGAATAGATAATATTTTATCAGAAAAAATGATTAAAATCACTGAGCAGAGACTGAATGAATGTGACATTTAGATCATGATTCAGATTTAATCAGCAGTGATTCACTGATAAAATGATCAGCCTATTCAGAAGATATGTACTGTATCTAACTGATCATTTATGACTGGGTCATTTGACAGTCTGTTCTCAAGTATCTAATCAGTATGTACCATATTTGTATTTATTCAGAGCCAGAAACTACTTGTTTACATTTCTTTAATTTGCGGTTAGTCCCTGATTCGTTCCTTAGTAACTATGCAGGATTTTGTGGTTAAGTGTCACCCTAAAATCATGACTGAACGTCAATACATTGACGCTCAGCTGTAGCTGCAGTGGCCTCCAGTTCTGTTTATGTGTGGACAAGATATGTGACCTTTATTTCCCTGGTGGATAGTAGAGGAGAAGAAGAAAGGGGGGGGGGGGGGGGGGGGGTTAATGATGTTGACAGGCTGTGGTGTGTGAGGTTAGATGAGTGGGACAAATAGCATGAACACAATCACAGAATTCATTTTGGCTGTGATCAAAAGCAACAGTAGCCATGGAGAGATGGATGACAGTTGGTGAGACTGAGAAGTTAAACACCAGAGACAGAAGGAGAGCTGTGGAGGACGTAGCTTCACTGTGGTGCTTAATACCTATACCAAGATGTTATGTAATCACCTGTGCCTGCTGGTTTGTTGGCTTGTCAGCAGGGTTACACAAAAAGTACTGAACCCATTTGCACTGAACTTAATGGATGGATGGCACATTGGCCAGGGAAGGACCCATTAAATTTTGGGGCAGATCTGGATCATTTTCAATTAATTTGAATTTTTCCTCTTAAGTTTTGTGTATGTGGTTTGACATTGGCCTTGGCAGAAATTCTAGTGTTGGTACTGTGTCAATATCTTACTACAGTGACAGAAATCCACAATCCAAGGGCATACTAAGGTAACACACTTCATCTTATTTAACACACTGCTGTTCTTATCAGCGATAGAACTGATTCCTGTTTGTGACCTTTTGCAGATAGAGTAGTAAATCACCTAGAACTAGATTAAACTAGATGGGACAAAAAACACACAGATGCAGAAAGATAGTGAACAGGCGGACGGTCACATGATTTAGGGATGCCTCTACTTTCAAGAAAGTGATTTTTATAAGCTACTGTAATATTATCAAAACATCTGCCCAGCATGTGACTGACCAGGACAAAAAAGAGCCTTTTGAAAGTCTAATTGAGGTAGGCCTTTGTGGTCTTTAAATACAAATCAAATGTACCTTATTTTCCCCACTTGTTAATTTAAAAAACTTATACTTCACTGCTCTTTTTTGTGCATTCCTAAGTAACAAGTAATGTGGAATCACAGAGGTGATCCATGTTGGAGCTATTTCCAAAGCCTGTTCATTAAGACTTAAGTAGATAACAGACCTATATAGGCACCACATTCTTCCCCTGCCCTTTTCCCTTTCTACACTCCCCTCTTCCACCATTATTTGTGCCTTTTATACTGTATGTGGGCAGTTTCTTTCTCCCTCTCCCTTTCTGTCTGCCCTCTTTCTCTGTGTGCAGACAAAGCCTGCGTTGTCTGCTGAAATGCTGTGTTGCGAGGACAAGCTTTGGGTCAGTGTCTCATGGAATGCCTTGAAAACCATCTAGTGAGGGAGTTTGTTAATGTGCGGGACTGTGCCCAGTCCAATCTCTGGGCTCCTTCTGGCTCCATGACTCATCCAATGAGTCAATACAGAAGAGACAGGCCCTGCGGTGATAGCATGAAATGATCTGCGCAAGAATGCCTTAGGGATTTTAATTCTAAATTCTGACTAATTTCTAGCTTTGGATTTCTGGGCAATGGTTTGTACAGGCCAGCTACTGTACTGCAAACACAACAGTTGCTGTATCTTTCTATTTCTTCTTTCCTTTAGTTCAGTCTCTAAGTGTCTTTATTCTCTCTTTCCATCCGTCTCTCCCACTCTAGGTCATTGTGTTGCTGTTGTTGTCTGGACCAAACAGAGAGACTAACTGCTGTACCAGCATGTTTCTCTCTCCCCTCTCTGCCAGCCTATTGTCTCATCTTCTCCTTGTTAACTGCAAGGATATTTCATGTCAGGAAACACAATTTATTATAAGAACAAGAAACAAGTGTGCGGATTGCACTCTTATGTCACTTAGTCAATATTTCCCCTCTTGTGGGCCTTAGGTTATGTTTTGTTTACTCTTGTTTCCAATTGAGTTTAACTGCAGCCTTTATTATAGTGTTCTACTTAGAGATCCTCTGCCAAAAGCTGCCAGTGTAACCTCATGTACTAGTTTGGATTGCTGCAGCCTGAGGCATCATTGTTAGATTACAACTGCTGCAAAATAACAACAGACTAACAAGGTATTATTCGTTTCTTACTCAAATGTACTTGACAACATCAGCTAGATTTCCAGGCACTTTTGAGGTGTGGTGGGATAGTTTGTGTGAGTGAGAGTGTGAGTGTGTGTGTGCCAGGAGAGGCCTGTGGGAGGGGCAGCTGTAAGCAGAGTGGACAACATCCAACCCTCAAGCAGCCAGCCAGTTGCACTCTGCACCTCCTTCAGTGAGGACTCACCTTTCGGTAGTTTAAGGGAGTTTTACCTTTGATAGTTTGTCATGGAGGGCAGGATCACCTGTGGACTGTGGCTGCTCGTTCTCCTCTCGGGATGTGGGCGACTGTCGGCTTTCAACCTGGACACCGAGAATGTCCAGCAGAAGAGCGGGGATCCAGGCAGCCTGTTCGGCTTCTCTCTCGCTATGCACCGGCAGCTTGAGCCGGAGGATAAGAAAATGTAAGACCCAGAGTTTTGTTTTGACGGGGAGCATGTTGGAGGCCATTTCTTCTGCTTTTACTTCTGTGTCGTCCGAGCCGTGGAGAAACGCTTTTAATGTCTTTAAAATAACTTCTGTAACCATGTAATTAAAATGTCACAGCGGTGCAGACGACTCAAGTTCATTTTTGGTTGTTAGAGAGGATAAATCCTCTTTGAACCCAGTTATGAGAACCGGTGAAGAAACCGTAGAAATACCACAAGAGTGCTAAATGCTATGTGAGCTCAGGTATGTCGCAGGTAGTTTCAAAGCAGTAACTTATTTTCACCAAATCTCAGCAACCCATTTAATTCAACCCCACAAAAGAATGTACTGTACCTTTGATACACCTGCTGCGAGTTTAACCACAGGCCTACCCCTTGTTAATCTTTATTAAGTCTTTCCTTCCAGGTTACTTATTTGTGAATTTTTACCGGACCACCATAGAAGCTTTTTGGTACACGGACACGAACAGGTGCGCGCGCACATGTTTCTCTTTTATTTTTTTGCGGTCTTAAGTGAGACCGAGCCTTGGCTTTTATGGCCAAAACATCTCCTTGAATCATTGTTGGCGTTTTTATGGGCATTGATTCAGAGGGTCTTGTCGGTCTGCATTAAGGCTAAATGCCATCAATTGGTCACTGGTTTGAAATGCTTAAATATAAACTGAGCTGAGATCAGGGGATATTTTAAATTCTTAAATCTGGGAAGCAGTTTGACTTTGTAATAATGAACCAGCCAGAAATACGTGTTCGCCTATCGCTCAAATTGTTGTGTAACTCCATGATCACTGGTGTAGGAAGTAGCCTTTATCAGAATGTGCATCACCTTTTATGAACTCATCATATGTTTTGTATGTAAAATCAAAATAAAATGAAGTAAAATAAGTAAGAAATAGAGCTGTCAAATAAAAACATAGGAGTAAAAAGCAAAATATTTCTCTCTGAACTATAGTGGAGTAGACGTATTGTGAAATGAAGTACTCAGGTGTACAAAAAGCCCAGATGGTACAGTAGTTGAGTAAATGTACTTGGCTATACTCCACCACTGTCCATAATATAGCACAAGATGCTACCTTGTAGATAATGTAATTTAAAGTATTTTACAGTACCAACAGGCCAAACAGCTCCTGGTAATGATAAGTTGAGTTATGTTACTATTAAATGCCCTTTTATACAAAAACAATCAATACACAGACTTTTCTGTCTGGTAATTAGTCAAACACATGAAACTGTAACCAAGTAGTTGTATTTGTCCAACTAAAGCCTAAAGGTCACCACGGTTTGTTTACCCTCTGTGAGATATTCTGGACTATGAAGGCTCAGAGCCACTAAGCATCCCCCAAGTCTTTAACCTTCTCCACAGAGGTTAATCACTGTTCTTAAACTTATGTACACATTTCTTCTGCAGCTGCTACACACACAGACACACACACACACACACACACACACACACACACACACACACACACAGTAGCAGTTTGTGTCCTAGTTTTAGGCTGTGTCCAAATGAAAGACACATGGTGATCAGCACGAGACCAAAGCTGCCACAAAGTCGTTCTGCTTCAGGTTGTAAAGTTAAATACATGAAAACAAAGCACTGTTGAGTTCTGTGAACTGGAGAACAACAGCTACCAGTGTTGTTGATGTAGACTTAATCTGCAATTTAGTTTTTTTTTTATATATATATAATTGATTAATTGTTTAAGTAAATTTTAAGCAAAAATGCCAAACATTTGACTGTTCCAGCTTTTTAAATGTGAGGTTATGCTGGTTTTCTGTGTTTTATATGATAGTTAACTGAATACCTCTGATCGTTCAAACAAAACAAGTCATTTTAATATGTTAACTTTGGCGCTGGGGGAATTGTGATGGGCATTTTTCACTAGTTTATGACATTTTATTGACCAAACTATTAAGATATTAATCGATAATAAAACAAAATGTCTATTCTAACTCTCGCTGTTGTGAGATGTGATCTCAGACGGGATTTCAGTGGGTGTATTTAAGATGATGCAGAGCTGTTTGTCCTCATCTGCTATCAAAATACAAAAATATTCCACGTAACTGAAGTCTTTTTCAACAGAATCTTAAACAGATAAGATAAACTTTAAGCATCAGGAGCATGTGCGTGTTACATCATAATACAAGCTTGAATTTGTGTGTGCTTGTTTGAGCAGGAAGCCATGTTTGTTTGGCAAGTGATGGTGCCATTACTGCTGTTACAGAAGTGGAATGTGCTCTCACTGTGGACTGTGTATGCACATGCACTGATGTGATGCCTGTGGATGTGTGTGTGCGTGTGTGTGTGTGTGCGCGTGTGTGTGCGTGCGCGCGTGTGTGTGTGTATGTGTATGAGATGTTATGTGTTGTAATGGTGCTGATGCATGCTGTGGCTGAGCACTGAGGCGTTGCCTTGTTGTCAGTCATTTGGAAGATTGTCAGAGACCTCACTGTGCCGCTTGATACATTCCTAACCTGAGGCAAAAAAAAGAGTGATAGATAGATTGATTGATAAATAGATAAATAGATACATTAGATTCCTTGTGCTGCTAGTGTTTTTCTTTTCTTCTGAGAGTTCACGTATGTACATTGCAACAACGTGTGCTGAACAAAGTGTTAGCGTGTGTGTGCTTGTGCCCCCCCCATGTGTGTGTCCTAGCTGCTGGGTGTGCACTGTGAGTCACAATCCTTTGCCAGACATGCATTCCAACTTTTATTCAGACTTATGTCTTCTGCTGTTTTTCATGCCCTACAGGGATGAGTGCTGCATGTACCTGCAGGAGAGGGCAGGAGCTGATGGAATCATGTATATGCATGTGTCTATTTAGGTGTGTGTGTGTGTGTGTGTATGTATGTGTGTGTGTGTGTGTCTATGTGTTTAGCATTCCACGGTCAGTTATAATTGCTAGATGGAGCTGTCTGTATCAAAAAATCAAGAGGGAAAGTGCTAAATGCATAAGGAGAGTTTAGGGAAATTCAAGAACTTGGATGGAGTGTGAGAAATGTGGGGGAGAAAATAAATTCATGTGTGTGTTCGTGTGTTTCTGGCTCTGAAGAAATGTAGCAAGAACAGTAAAGGATATCGACATGTTGTGAGAAAGACTAAAGCAAGACAAGCTGACACGTTAAATACTAATGCCAAAAAAATGATAGAAGAGATAGGAAGTGCGAAGTTCAATACTGAAGTCAGCTTTGTGTGTATGTGTATATGGTTTGTGTATATGAGAGACAGGCTCAGTCTCAGGTTAGTCAAGGTTATCCAACATCAAAGAGAGAGAGAGAGAGAAAGGAACTGCAGAAAAGAAAGAAGTGATGACTGAAAGAATGCTGAGAGGAGCATAAATCAGTTTTACATCTGGGTACCAAACATAAGCTGTTATTCAACCAGCAGGCTCGAGCCTGGCAGACGGATGCAGAGAGAAGTTGGATAACACGTGACATGAACCTCTGGATCTGCAGCCCATTTGGAGTTGAAGTTGATCGGGTGCCACTGGCTGTTGCTAAGCAACGGGCTGTGCCCTAATCGTCAGCCAGTTTTCTGCTAAAAAAACAACACACCTCTCTCCACGGGATACCTCTCTAATGGTCACTTTGCATGCCTGTGTGTCCAAGTGTCACTGCCAGTGTGTGTGTGTCTGGTTTTACGAGTCATTGCACACATGCCCCAAACATACACACACACTCTCTCTCTGTTTGTCTTAGTGCTTCCTGTACACTAAGCCTGTGTGTTTGGGGCTTCCTCTGCTGGTGGTGAATGATTAGATAAACGGCTGGGTCACTTGTCAATGGAGCAGCAGGTCACTCTTATCGCAGTGATAGTCCATGACACATTATGTCAGCATTTCAGTTTATGGTGCTGAAAAGTAATCATGCGCAGCAATAAAGACAACATGTGTCCATTGGGATATCTTAAGTCTTTTTGTGATTTGGATCATATGTTAGCAACTAGTGTAATTTTCTGCTGTTTATTACATATTCAATTCATCAGTAACATAATCTTGATATAATGTGTTACTTTAGTATTACATCACTTTCGCTGTTTTTGAACTATTGTTGTATTTTCCTGAATGCACTGAACAAGACATTGTTCACTGCCACCGAATGAGTCTCATAAAATGAATATGTAGAAGGAGGAACTATAGTATCCATTCATTCTTCTGTTAAACAGAGACCCCAAGACACAGTGACCCCTTTTCCCAGAGTCCATATGTCTCGGCAGAGCTCTTTCCGTCTATTCTCCGGACTTCCTGTGTCTCATAGAACAAGAGTGGAGATGTGCCCATCTGGGACTCACTGTTAGTCACAAATCCTTTCTTTGAAGAGCTGACTCATTCAAATAAGACTCATCTTTGATAGACAAGCACAGGCCCTAACAATTTCTCTTAGTGTGAAAACATGTTTTCTGTTTAGTGTGGCTGTGCGCGTAGAGGTGGAGAATTTACTCAAGACTATGTGGTATGAAGTGCTAAGAGGCATTCGCTCCCCTTGTTGTTTTAAAAAAAAGACTGGATTGGAAACTAAATAGCTGGGATGAATTATAGTGTTCTGGTTTTTGAAGCAAAACCAAACCAATACAGTGGTTAAAATAGGATAAACAGTGTACACTTGTCCATCATGAAGAAGCAGTGTGTCTCTATTGTGATGACTTCTCTAACTGCAGTTTATTGTAGTGAAGTTAAATCATATTTTCTTAAAATTTCCTGCAAAACTCACATAAATTCACCTCCTAACGGCAGCATTGAGAGACTTATATTTTTACGTCAGATAAATAGATTTATTGCTCCTTTGCTAATCCTCATCATTCCTGCTGAAATCAATATTCATAATGATTTACGCTGTCTCAAAAAGTTAGCTTTATAGTTTGAAATCTCCCATGTGCAATCAGTGTTTGCGGTGCTGACTGTGGAGGTCTACCCCGAGAACATGCTGATCACATTAGGGCTTGGGCTCTTCACTCTGACTATATGTCTTTGTAAATTCCCTCCCAGATGGTGCGCGCATCTGAGAATGCTTTGTGTCTCAGCTAAAAATGGCTTCGCTTAATGTCATCTGGTGCAGACTAGTGTGCTGTGCAACGTTAACTCTGAAGGTCAGGGGACAAACGAAGCAAATCAGAGAGAGAGAGAGAGATCCTGGAGCATACGTGGACCGAGTGTGTATTGAGAGAGTGTACGTGCCCAACTCTCCACTGTAAACCTCCACAAAGCATCAGTTTAAAGGGGGACGTCCTTGACTTGTTTGATTTACTCTGTAGGAAACCCTGGGAGCTAGATGCCCAGCGTCAAGGCTTGGGTGTGTCATTTGCCCTTGTCCTCGGTCCACAAAGGCGGCCTCTGTGTGTGTGTGTGTGTGTGTGTGTGTGTGTGTGTGTGTGTGTGTGTGTGTGTGGAGAGAGAGAGATAGAAAGCCTGGTTCAATCAACCCAAGCAGGCGTTTGAAAGGGGTCTTTGACTCGATCGGACCGTGAGGACATGGAACATCAGTTTGTTGGCGGATGTGTGTGTGTGTATGTGAGATTGTGTGAATATGGCTGCCGTGTGACACAGTAGACTGGAATGTGTTATAACTTAATGTTCAAGTGGAAGAAATGCCAGAGCGCTTCTCGTTTTGAGTCTCAGATGACAGAGGAGTGTCGAACCTCTTTCACAGTGTGCATTTGATTGAGCTACATATGAGTATTTGGCTTTAAGGATTCATGTGTGTGTCTGTTGCAGGTTGCTGGTTGGTGCTCCAAGAGCGAAAGCCTTACAAGGTCAAAAAGCTAAAGTGACAGGAGGACTCTACAACTGTGACATGAGCTCCAGCTCACCTGGCTGCAGCAGAGTTGACTTTGATAATGAAGGTGAGATATCTGCCATTAGCGCCTGTGCATTTCCCTGAGATAGTTTTAGTTACTTGGGACACATTTCTTCCCAAAGATCTGAGCCTCAGTATCCTCTTTATCTCTATTTCTGTCCCCGCCTTCTGTCTCTGTGTAGAGGATTTAAAGAAAGAAAGCAAGGAGAACCAATGGATGGGAGTGATAGTCAACAGTCAGGGGCCAGGAGGCAAGATTGTGGTAAGACTGTTTGTCTTTGTGTCTGAGCACGAACAGCTTCAGCAGCATTTTACACTCAATGGAAGGGTGCAGCCATTCAAAAATTGTCTTGGATTTTAACAAGCCAGTTTTTTGTATGATTTATATGACAACAGAAATAGATTATTAGAACAGCAGCTAATGACTATTGTGATTGTCGAGTCATCTGTTAAGCTTTTAAAATGTATGAATACACACATCACAATTTTGACATGTTTCTGTGTCTGTTTATGCTTATACTAGATGTTTATTCTTGTGAGTAGGTGTCTCTACAAAAAGAGATCTCAGTGACATTATCTGTTCAAATAAAGGACAAAAAAAAAAGAAAACTGGTTAAAACATCTAAACGACTAACGGTCACTCATCACACTGTTTTCCCTGGTAGACCTGTGCCCATCGCTACCAGCGACGGAGCAATGTGAACACACCCATCGAGTCCCGTGACATTATCGGTCGCTGCTACGTGCTGAGTCAGAACTTGGCCATCGATCCCATCTCAAGTGAAGATGGCGGCGGCTGGCACTTCTGTGACGGCCTGCCCAGAGGCCACGAGATGTTCGGCTCCTGCCAGCAGGGCCTCTCTGCCACGTTCGACAAGGACTACCACTACCTCATCTTTGGGGCTCCTGGAGCATACAACTGGAAAGGTAGTCTAGTGTGTCTGTGTGCGTGTTTTATTACAAGCCAAATCTATTCCATCTTTCCTCGTCTTAATCGCTGCTCCTCTCTTTAAGGCGTGGTACGCTTAGAGCAAAAGAACGACACCCTCTTAGAGCTGGGCATCTATGACGACGGTCCTTTTGAGGCGGGAGATGAGAGAGAGAGGAACCCCGACCTGGTCCCTGCCCCTGCCAACAGCTACCTGGGTAAAACGCTCAGTCTTCACCTTGAATCCATTTGTTGATTTACGCAAAAGAAGCGTATTCAAATGCCTGTACCTCGCCATCCTGACCTTTAAGCAAGCATTCCTCAATCTCTTTCTCTCAGGCTTCTCTCTGGACTCGGGGAAGAGTTTGACTAAGAAGAACCAGCTGACGGTGGTGGCGGGAGCTCCTAGAGCGAACCACAGCGGGGCGGTGGTGCTGCTGAAGAGAGGCCCGGAGTCAAGCAACATCTTGCTGGAGGAGTACACCCTGGAAGGGGAGGGGCTGGCCTCGTCTTTCGGCTACGATCTCGCTGTGCTGGATCTCAATGGGGACGGGTGGGTGACGAAGGGTGATACATATTGACCTGTAACTTCTGCTTTGAAAAATGCTGTTGTTTACTCACAAACCTGCGATGTTGCTGTTGGTTAGTTGGCAGGACATAGTGGTGGGAGCACCTCAGTACTTTGAGAAGGACGGAGAAATTGGTGGAGCCGTCTACGTCTACGTCAACAAGGCAGGAAACTGGAACAAAGTCAAACCAATCAGAATAGACGGAACTGAGGACTCCATGTTTGGCCTGGCTGTGGAAAACCTGGGAGACCTCAATTTGGATGGTTACCATGGTGAGGCTGCAGTGTTTGTACATATACTTATGTATCCTACTGTCACCCCTCTGTGAATGAAATGTGTGTGCCTGTAAAACCACGCTGTAAGTCACTGTTGTCCTTCTGTGTGACAGATTTTGCAGTGGGAGCTCCTTATGACAATGACGGTGCAGGGAAGGTTTACATCTACAGCGGATCAGCCACAGGACTCCACTCCACAAAACCTGCACAGGTATCTAATAAACTGGTTGAATAGCTGTCTTCACTTTTTCGACTATAACTCTGCTCCAGCATTTTGTCTTGTGAGGTAGGACGGCTGCCAGGCTGAGGAAAATACTTTGGTTTTAATATGTCTTGCTCTGATTATTGTTTGCATCCAAGAAAATAAAATCCTGTCAATAGCAAAAATAAATAAATAATCGGTTTCACCTTCATGCTCAAACCCTAAAAGTAAAAAAGTAGGTTTATACTGTTGTGTCTAGCTTACAGAAAATGTGTTTCTCTTGCTCTAGGTGCTGTCCGGCCAGACTTTAGGAGTGAGTCTGTTTGGCTACTCTTTGGCAGGAAACATGGACCTGGATGAGAACTCCTACCCCGACCTGGCCGTTGGATCACTCTCCGACTCAGTCTTTGTCTACAAGTGAGTAAACTGCTGCATTAGTCAGATCACGTGTCTCTGATCATGTTTACTGAGATGCTCACTGAGTTTGATTCTCCCAGAACCCATCCTGTTGTTAACATCAAGAAAGAAATCACGTTCAGCCCGAAGGAGATCGACCTTACAAATAAGAACTGTGACAACAGCTTCTGGTAAGTTTTGGCTGTGGTGTGGAAATATAGATTATTTTATTTATGTATATGTAGAACAAACTGTGCCAGTACTGTATCTGACAGTGTGTAAAACTGCACTGTGTCTCCAGCTTGAATATTGAGGCGTGCTTCACCTACACTGCCAACCCCACGAGCTACTCTCCCAGACTGAGTAAGCTGACCCACACTTTTCTTTATTTAAAATATATTTAATCTTTATCATGTTTTCTCTTGTCATCATCAGAAAATACATATTCAAAGTTAAATAACAGAACTTTAATAATAATGATACACAGTAATAAGGAGGTTAAAGTCTTGCACAATATTCTTTGTTTTCATCTGTCATTGTTTATACTTCATTTCTTCTGTCCCATCTAGCGGTGGCGTACACCATCGAGGCGGATGCTGACCACAGGAAGAACGGTCTTATTCCCAGGGCGACCATCCGCACCCCCCCCGCCTCTGAATCCAGCTTTGAATCCAAAGGAACCGTCACCATAAACACCAAAGGAGTGAAAGAATGTGTTACACGTCAGCTTGTCATTAAGGTAGTGACCCTCTCTCTGGAAAATTTCTCCCTTCTCTCTTGATCAAAGTGCATCATGGGTGGTTTGTAATGCGGCGTCATGTTGTCGCTCCACAGGAAAATATTCGAGACAAGCTGCATGGGATCCCTATCGATGTGTCCGTGGAGATCCAGGACGCCAAACGTAAACGCAGGCAGAGCTCAGCTCAACTGCCGCCGGTCCTGGACACCAACGAGCCAGCGACGACTCGATCAGAGGTGTGTATGCACGACACTCAGCGTATGCACTTATCGACGGATACATGTTATTGACATGTAGTAGATGTTCCCATGATGTTCTCTGTGTGACCTTTCATGTGTGTTTGTAGGTGCATTTCCTGAAGGAGGGTTGTGGCAGCGACAATGTGTGCCGGAGCAACTTGCAAGTGAAGTACCGCTACGGCTACAGGAAAGCTGACAAAGACACATTCTTTCCATTAGGACTGTAAGAGGACACACACACACACACACACACACACACACACACACACACACACACACACACACACACACACACACATACACGCACACAAATCCTTTCATTTTCATTATATCTAATTTTTATAAATGTTCATAAATTTTGTGTATGAAGGGAGGATGGTGTGCCGGTGATCACACTCAGCGAGCACAAGGACATCACCTTGGAGGTCACAGTAACCAATACCAATGGAGATGATGCACATGAAGCCTCTCTGATCGCCTCCTTCCCGCACTCTCTCACCTACTCTGCACACCGTGATGGACCCAATGTGAGTCTCTTTTTCTCTGACGCCCCCCCCCCCTCTTTTTCTCTCTCTCAAACACAAACATACACACACACACACACACACACACACACACACACACACACAGCAATTTGTGGTTCTGACTGGGACTTGTTGATTACAGGGGCGGCAGGTATCCTGCGAGGCCAACAAAGACGGTTCTCAGGTTGATTGTGAGCTGGGAAACCCTTTCAAACGTGACTCAGTGGTGAGAGAAAATCACCTTTTGCTCCTGTTTAGCTCCCCTGCACACAAGCCTCTTTGTTAATACCTTTTTGAAATTGTGTAAATCTGTGTGTTTGTGCATACAGACGACCTTCTACATTATTTTGGGTACATCACACATCTCTCTCAACATTACTGAACTGGAGATTGATCTTCAGCTAAATACGTAAGTATAACTAAGCTTGTAATCCTGCAGCACAAACGGCTAAATAACAAAGATCACAGAGGTTGCGTGATACAAAGATAGATTTTTAAATGATGGTTGGTTTGATGGTGGTTGTAGTTCCTTAGGGTCTGTGTTAACTTGTGTGTGACCTCTGATCCGACAGGACAAGCAACCAGGATAAAATAGCTCCTGTCAAAGCAAAGGCAAAGGTGGCCATTGTGTTGCAGCTGTCTGTATCAGGGTAAGAAACACACACACACACACACACACACACACACACACACACACACACACACACACACACACACACACACAAACTAATTTTGTTTCTGTCTGTCCAGACAAGTCCAGCCATCTCAGGCCTACTTTTCAGGAGAGGTCAAAAGTGACACAGCCATGAAGAGTGAAAGTGAGGCTGGCACTGCCATCATTCACCAGTTCAGAGTGAGTACAGGAAATCCACTAGATCAGAAGTCTCCTTAGCACTCTTACAATTTATCTTTCTGATTCACAGATTTTTTTAAAAATGTATCTGACCTTTTGTATTTACTTGTGCTTTAGTTAGATAATTAATACTGTATCAGCTGAGGTGGGACACTCTTCTTGTCTCTGTTAGATAATCAACCTGGGAAAGCGCTTGACAGGCTTGGGCAATGCCACCCTCAACATCCATTGGCCAAAGGAGACAAACCAGGGCAAGTGGCTGCTCTACCTAATGAAGATCAGCTCCACAGGAGTGGAGCAGATAGCGTGCACTCCTGCAAAAGAGATCAACCAGCTTGGCCTGGTCAGTGAAGGCATCACATTAATGTGTGGTGGTCACACTACACGCATGTGCACTTTTTTACTTGATGTTATTTTGAAATAGCAGCAGAGTCGTGTGGTGGAAGATGTAGACAATTTAAAATGTTTATATTTATATTGATTTAGACAAATAAAGAAGTACTTTTTCTTCTCTGCTTTAAGGAACCGAGTAAAACCAGGACAAGAAGAGCAGCAACAAACACCCAGGGAAATGATAAGGGCACCATTTCCTATTATAGTGACAAGAAAAAAGCATCTCTGGTAACACCACAGATCCTATTCTATTGTATTGTGTTATGTTGTATATTATGTGCATTTGCAACCAGTATTACAGGACTCCAGTAGTAACTTTACTCCTTTTTTTGTTGACAGTCCTGTGACAGTGGGGCAAACTGTGCGATCATAAGGTGCCCCCTGCAGGGTCTGGACAGTAATGCAGTCATCACTGTCCACTCTCGCCTCTTCAACAGCACCTTCATCGAGGTAACAAAGTGCTTTTACTCAACTACTACTTCAGGATTTGAGATGGGTAGAAACTCTCTGGCATTGGCTGTAAAAAATCAGGTTCACTGTCCTGACAAGAAAATGCTTTTTCACAAATGCTTTTTGACTTTTTGATTAATAATATAAATTTTATATTTCAAATTAAAATTAAAATTAGAATTATTCAAATGGGGTTTGATTTTCTGACTATTTCTTTTTCCTATTAATTATTTTCGAAGTCTCAGTCTTGATGTTAAAGAAATTACATCATATAAATTTAATTTTTAACTTACATGTGCATGTAAATAATTTAAATTAAATATAATCAGTTCATAAGTAGTATTACTTTTGCACCAGACAACCTCCATATAAAATCAGCCATCATTGCCATATATGATCATTAACATGTTCAGTTTAAAACAGTTTATAAATGAGGGTGCAGGCCTGTAGGTTTTATGTATGAGTTTAACTCTGATTTAGGTTAAATGAACAATTATTTAATTAAAATCACTCTCCTATCTTTGTAGGCTCTAGTTTATTTTTTTAATTAAAGGGATAAGTATCATTGCAGCAAATAAATGTGTTTTATTTTAGGGTTTTCTTTCTTTCTCACCATCTAAACTTGATATTCTCTTATTTTCTTTCTACAGGATTATTCCAAGGTACATTATGTGGAGATATCAGTGAAAGCCTCTCTACAGATCGATAGCGCAAGGAACACAGTGCTGGAAAAGGCTGAGTCACAGGTAATTAAACGCAACAGAGAGACACATGTGACTGTATCGCACCAAGAACTGGAGATGATTATTTACTGGCCTTTCATGCCGATTCTCGTTGTAGTGCATGGGCACCAACACCTCAGCGGGTGTACGGTGAATAAAAGCGTAGTTGAGAGTCTGATCCTCTTAACCCTGATGTTTTGCCGCTGTGTTGTATTCCCCAGGTGAAACTGACGGTGTTCCCAGAGCGTCGTGCTGCTCAGCATGCAGGAGTCCCATGGTGGATCATCGTGCTGTCCATCCTGTTCGGGCTGCTGTTGTTGGCCCTCTTGGCTTTCCTTCTCTGGAAGGTAGGACTGAAGGACACAGGGCCAGGATGCACCCACTGCCCCAGCTACTGAAACACACACACACACACACACACACTGCACAGCTACATTCACATGATTTCAATTGAAAAAGCCTTTCATAAGATTTGAATTTTGGACACCTAGTCTAGCCTGTATAGCATTTACGAAACAATTGAAGGAACACATTACAGCGATTACACACATTTTCTAACGATTTGCCTTTCCTCAGTGTGGAGTCTTTGGACAAAAGAATAAAGAGGACTCACCAGAAAAAGAGACACTGACATCAAATGCATAAAAAAAGAAAGAGAGGGTAAAATTACCCGGCCTGCCATGAATGAGTGAAACTTCTTCTCTTGCTCCTTTTTGCTAAAAAAGCACTGCTTTCTGGTGTTATGCAGGAAGTGGGCGATTCTCACACTGTGACAGGAACGCTATTATCAAGACTTATTTCTGCAAGGAATTTTCAACTAAAAGATTTTCACACATGATTATATGTGTGGGTCATTACAGTTTACCTGCATGGCGAGGGGAGGTGGTGGCTGACGAGCAATGTCTATGTTATTGAATGATCTGAGGAACTACACTGTGGGGGGGGGGCTGCTCTGCATCTTTTTGATTCTCTCCTCCTCTATTTCAAGTTTCTTTTGTTGCTCTTGCACATGCAGTCACTTGGTCTGAAGGTTTCTGTCCCTCTCATTTTAAAAACTGGGGCAATAGAACATGTTCCCTTTCTTTAACAGGAGCGCAGATGGCTTTCTGCACCTCTTCATAGATTCACTGCATCTTGGCTCTTGCCTGTGAAAACAGACTGATGACAATAAAAGTCTCATCCACTCCCTTTGCTTTCTCCTACTTTCTTTAAATAGCCTTTTCTCAAACAGAATATTGACTTTATTTTCCCTGTCTTCTCTGCAGTGTGGCTTTTTCAAGCGTGCCAAATATGAAGACAAGGTTCCCAGTTACAATGCAGTTCGGATCAAACGGGAGGAGAGAGCGATAAACCCTGGAAATGGTAAATGGGAAAACCTGGAAAAGAAGCCGTGGATGACAACCTGGCATGACAACGAACATTATTCTTAACAGCCAATGAAATCTGACTCCACACAGATTCCTGTTGCTTACTGTTGAACTCCTAATTTCACAGATTTTTTTTTTTTACTGCCCTGTCTTTGCACAGCCTGGACTGTAAATATCAAGGAACAAAGAAAATCTTTTGTAAACTTTTGTAGGATGAAATACTTGATTGAAACATTCTGATTCAGGGGCTGATTTGATCTTGGATGGTCTGTATGAATCACTGGAAGGAGAGTTGCAGTGTGGGAGATGGTCCTGCACAACTACCGTTTGTCTGAGCTTGTTTTGTACATTGACTGTGTTCACAGTGTTGACCGTGGGGAGGGAGGGTGGAAGTATGGGAGAGTTTCTAGATTTTTGTACATTTTTTTTTTTGAATGTTTTGCCGAATTGTTTGTATTTATTCTTCGTGAGGAGTACTTTGTTACGTGCTGTACAGGCCAAAGACTCATGCAATGCATCACCTAAAATGCATTTATTTTCCCCAGTTTACAAGTGCATTTTTCTAAAATAATATCTCCAGTGCAAATGCGTTAACTGGTGAACAATCGGCTTGTATTTCACACTCGAGGTGCCTCAGATTGTACATTAAAAGGAGGAACTGCAACTTATCCACATTTCTCAAATGCTTGGTTTGTAAACTTATTAAGCTTCTGCAGAATTCACCTTCAATTCCCTGACTCTAAAATAGGAACAAAGTGAGAGCGAACAAAGAGTTTTTTTGAATAAAGTTTTTTGTCATATCCATGTGTTCTGTGTCTTATTATTCAAGGCCAAGTTGAATGAGAGTTTAAGAGAACAGCAGGAAGTTTAAAGCATTATTTATTAATAGATAAAAAAGCATTTACAGCAAATACCTGAACGCGTAAAATCAGCACATTGTCAAATAATTTAGGAGGATAATTTAAAGTTCATGAAAGAAAAAAAATGGAAAAAAAAGGAAAACAGTCACACACTTGACATATACATAGACACATAATTGCTGTGAGTGTGAACTTTGGTGCTGGAGTCCTAGTCTGAAGATCTTTCAGTTAAAACCAACTAGTGATCTGTATACTAAATGATAATTATGAACATATGAAGAAGAGAGGATGTGTGCGACAGATCTATTTCTATTAGCTAAATAGAAATAGGTTCAAGTGTATTTGTGTGTGTATCAGACTGCAAACACATCCTCATGCTGGTGGTGCATCCGACGTCACCTTTGTCTTTCCCTTCATAAGAGTGACTCAGTTCTTACGGTTTTGCCGCTGCGTCTGACGTCTTTTACAGACTTCTCCTCCGTCGTCATCCTCGCTCTCTCTCTTCCTTCACCGTCTCTGTCCAAAACTGCATTCTTCTCTTTCTCCTTTTCTTCTTTCAGCCTGGTCTCTCCTTTCCTCTGTTCTTTCTCCTCTCTTTTCTTCATCTCCTTCAGTTTCTTCTTCAGGACAGAGCGGTCACTTTGACTGCACACACCCAGAGCCTGACGTTAAACAAAAGAAACACGTGTCGACAGACGTTTACAGGCTCAGGTTAATGATCCTTCAACAAGACCAGATTGCAATTGATTAAATATAGCTACATCTGGCAGTGAAAGTGGTTTAAGCCCAATACAGAGGCAGTCTCTCTGAGGTAGATACTTCCAGTTGCACACACTATTATCACATATAACGGTATTGCCATATACTGTAGTGTATGTTGACTGATAAGATATGTCTTAAGTTAGAAAGTGAGGACATCACATATTTTGTACACCAGAAAGCACTGTCAAGTGTGTTTTTTTAAACTGAAAAGTTGGCAACAATTCTGTTTTTTGGGGTTTAAGGGTTCCCCATGTTTTCTTATGTTACATTTTTAAGTCAAAAACTTCATCCGAGATATCCTTATCAGACTTTTTAAACTCTTAAATACTGATATTCAAAAATACATTATTGGTAGGTATCGGTCTACATCTCATACCAATTGGTATTTCCAAACATTTCGAGCTTCAGTTCAGATTTGAATTAAACATAAAACTGAACACATAAGAAAAAAAAAATAGTGGAAAGAAAAAAAATACACATACAAAAAGGGGAATTTGGCAACATATGATAAATAAAAAGTTGTATAAACAAGATAAATATAAATTCACACACACACACACACACACACTAGTGGCACTCAAGAACGAAAAATGAAATGTAAGAATAGAAAAGTGTAGGAGTTTGTCAGCCTGGGATGGAAGGATTAATGAAAAATGGTATCCTCCTAAAACTGGCAGGTGAACCCTAGGAGTAGTTATTTTGAGAGTTTAAAAAATGTTAATATAAAACAAAGTGTAATCACATGGACTATTTGATATTCATTAAATTAGAAAAGGTAAAACATGAAAACAACAGAGGTTCAGCCCAGTGCCTTTAACAGCTAATTAGTTATGGTCTTGAAGTTATAATATTTGAAATGTGTAAAATTTTCCTTTAATTAAATTAATGTAATGCAATATATATAAAAAATACAGAATCAGCACATCTGTGACTCCAACAAGATCATAACTGCTCACCTTGAGTTTCTCACTGTCCATGTTGAGCAGCTGTGTCCCATCCACTCCTCTGGCAGCGAACTCTGACGTGTATTGATCCATGTTCAAGGCGACTAACCACAGACAGACCTGCTGGTTGTTCCACTCCAAGACGGGTCGACTTTTCCACTGATTGTTGTTATTGGTGGGAACTGGGTCATCGTCCAACGTCTGACAGGACACCAGAGATGGTGCGAGGAGGAGACAAGGAGAGAGAGAAATCAGAGGAAGCTGTAATTAAATTAGAGAGTAGCTCGGGAGAAAAGAAAAAAAAAAAAATGTAAGGCTAAGGGTCCTCCGTGGGGAAAGAAGCAAGGGAAAAGGAAATAAGGAGGGAAGGATAGACTCACCTCAGTGGAGGAAAAGGTGAAAGTTTGAGAGTGCCCAGAGAGGGAGTGATCAGAGGCGTGACACACCATGCTGGAGCTGCCCACGGGAGAGCCAGCACTCTGGAACCAAGACAAAACAAACCTGGGCTCCCTACACACTCCACATCTGCTGCATGCTCACTCATGCATGCATGTTTATTTTAAAAAGGACTTTTGTTTATATGTAGAGAAGAATCTCAATTAGAAGGTGGATTGGGGGGGGGTGTCATGCAGAGAAGCCTGAGAGTCTAATCTGTTACTTCAACTGCACGTTGCTTAGTCACCATGGAGCCATGTGCACATATTGTCTGCATACATGTCCAGCTTTTCTTACCTGATCTCTTCTGGCTGTGGTGGTCAGGTATGGCAAACTGCTGCTGGACACAGACCGAAGCCTCTCCCTGCCTCTCCCCCCCCCGCTCTCCTGTGCCTCTCCTTTCTCCTTCCCTTTCTCTCCAAACCAGGGAAAGGGCAAGCAAGAGGGCATGGAGGTGACTGAACCTGATGGAGAAACGCCAGTGTTCTCATCCACCAGGTCACCGCACGACCCCCTGGTAAAAAACAATGACTGTATTTTAATTAACACATAAATAAACCCAAGTGAAGTCAAACGCTCACATATGCTCAACACTCAACTTTTATTTATTTATTTATTTATTTATTTATTTTTGGGCTTTCAGGTTGAGTGGAGGGAAGTAGAGCATTCATATCACGGATGAAGCAGAAATACTTACAGCACTGTCGAGGTATATTCAGAAAATCTATTTCCGTCTGCCTTCACTGTACCGCCAAATAAACTTGTTTGTGATATTTCTGCTTTTTTAAAATTTCTGGCATTATTGTGCATAAATTAAACTGTGGATAAAAACAGGTGACGAGGCGCTTGAATACCATCAGGAGCGGCAGTGTGCAACAGAAATAGATACAATAGTTTGGATCATCAGTTTTATTTATCTATCAAGTGACAAGTCAGGGAATTCAACATTAATAGCTTGTTTTTGTACAAGGTATACAAGCATTTTGCTTAGTTTAGTTTTTGTGCATATGTGATGTTATCACACCTGTTGCTCATGGACCTTCTGCTGTGTTTTTCACTTCTCCTTTTGCTGAGAGACTTGCGAAGGCCACTGAAAAAGAAAGTCAGGAAAAAGCAAGGTTGGTCAGTGTCCTCATTAAACCAGTCGCTGTTGCAAAAAAACAGGGCTTTGCTATGGCTGAAAGGGAAGCTTTGAAACTGGGGAATACTTTATATTATAATCCCAAATCTTAGGCATAAGAGACAGAGACGCTGCACCTGAAGTCTGGAAATTTCCTTTTGGACTTTCTGGAAGCTGAGGATTTGCATGGCGAAGGAGTGACGGTGTCAGTGATGTAGATGGGAGGGGTGAAGACGGAGCTGGTGGGAGGATGAGGACTGAGGGCTGAGAAGGAGGAAGTGCTGGACATGTCATTTCTACTGCTCCTTTGTGCCAGTGTGGGAGCGGACAGTGGTTGGCTCTCATGCGGTGTCTGGACTTCAACTTCCTAAAAGCGACACGTGAGGACACGTTTAAGTTCCACCGTCTGAAACACAAAATTTAAATTTCGTCTTTCAGCGCCGTCACTCACCTGTTTTCTAAAGCTCTCTCGGAGTTTGTCTCGAGAGGGTGGATGGCGCTTGGATTTCTGGGCCAGCTGAGCTCTGGCTATATGAGCACTGGAGTCTAGACGTCCTGTATCAGGGACTGGAATAATCCAGTCTGGAAATTAGACAAACAATTTATCTTGCTTGGTAAAGACACACATTTACTACTGGATTGATATTCAACAAACAAACAAAACAGTACACTCAGTAACACAGCTACATACCTATGACTGAAGAGTCCACAGAGTGGTTCTTTCTTTCAGCTACAGGCTCTTTTCTCTCTAGCTGTGCTATCTGTGACAAATGATGTGAAACAATGACTACAGAGAAATGGCAGGCTATGTAAAGTAAATCCACACAGGACTGAAGTCTCCTCTCACCTGGATTTGCAGCCTTTCAACAGTGTCTCTATGCTGCTTATCTCTCTCCTCCATTTCTCTCCTCAAATCCGCCTCCCTGTGCTCCCTCTCCTCATCTCTGAAACACATTTAAAACCTTTCATTCCAAACCTATAGGGGCAAAGACTGTCAAATTTAATCTTACTACACTTCTAGTAATTGATGAGTAGTATCATTTTGTCAGAGAAATAAAAGAATTGGCAGTCTTCATAAATACCTGCTCTGGTATTCTCTGACCAGTCTCTTGGCTTTGCTGTATTTGATCTCTAAGCTTTCTGATTGGCTCTGGGCATCAGCCAGTCGCTGGCTCACAACCCTGCACAGTGTCTGGGCCTCTTGCCAATACCTGATAAATAGAGGGAGGGTCCGTTAACACATTTTCAAAATTCACTCTCTTCATAATGTTCCTCAGCATGATTATCCTTCTGCCGGCTTTAAGCTCCCACCTGCTCTTTAATGGACTTTCAAATTTGGAATCTATCACATCAACCATTGCGGAATACACTACAGAAAAATGGAGATGAAACATAGAGTCTGTAGCATCGTACTTCTCTAGTTTGTCAGCTTTCTCGTCTCCATCCTCTGCCCTCTGCTCCAGCTCAGCCCTCTGGTTCCTCCAACACACCCGCTGCTCCTTCCATGCCTTTAACTGGAAAACACAGCAAAAGATTATGTTTTCATGTATGCATGTCTACAATTCTTCTCATATGCACAGGGGCAAGACAGGGGTTCTAAAAAGTTATGTCACACACACCAAGAACTATTCTTACAGTAAAGGAATCAGTTTACTTCTCCAATCCTCTTACATCAAGCGTGTTGATACAACAAATGGAGTATTCACTGATCTAATGCAGTTGGATAGAAGAAAGGCAGATTTTTCAACTGAAAAGGCTTTTCGCCAACCCACTTATGTCACAGTCGTGATTACTTCAAGGCAAAGGCAGAAAAAGCAGGGCTGACGTGGAGAAGTGTTGGAACACAGCCCGTGTCCTAATAACTCCACACCGAGCCATCTCATACACAGTTAAATGGGTCACACTGTTCCAAATATGGATGCAAAAGGTAGCGTATTAAAGTGAGTACAGTTATTGGTTTGTGTGTGTGAGATCTCAATCTCAGCAGAGTGACCTACCTTTTCTCTAGTGTGGTGAAGTTGGGTCGTTCTGTTTCGTAGTTTTGACTGAAGCTATGGAGAATAAGGGCGGAAAGGAAATAGACATTGATCAGTTTAGTATATTAAAATTCATGTGAAACAAGACGGACTTTTACACAGACGTTTTACATCACAAACAAGGGATAATTCTGACTACTACATATTGATTTTCCAATATAAAACTAAGATGATATGAATGTAAATATAATTGCTTCGTCTTCGAGTCTAAAAACCTCTCAGTATCAAAAAAGTTTTTTTTATGCATTGTTTTAATGGATGTTAATTAATCAATTAATTCATGCTGAATGTAAAGTACCTGCTGGTATTTGAGGCAAAGCTGGTAGCTGTCCAGACTGGAAAGAACAGACACATCCTGCTCTTCATCTTCCTCTTCATCCTCCTCCTCTTCTTCTTCAGCCACTGAACCCTTCTCTGACATGCTGCCATCATCATCATCATCCTCATCTCTGCTGGCTCTTTCTCTCTTCATATATAAACACAAACACACAGTAAACAGCGCAGCAAAACCATATGGTGAGGCTTAACAAGTCTGAAAGCTCCACTCTTCTTCAAGGAAACACACCTTTCTGGATGTTTTATCCATTTCCAGGCTCTCATTGATCAGTCGTGCCACCTCGCTCTCCACCCCCTCTTTCTCACGACCAATCAAAAACCTGCAGACAGAGAGGCAAATCAGTTACAGCTGTGTGCGATCGCCACATCCCATAACACACAAACAGATTGTGTTGTGGGACATTTCACACAGCAGACAAAGCAGCTAAAACACAGGTGTTACTAATAACATTAATTAAATCATGACACTGTGACATGCACCAAGCAAGCAACTAAACAGAATTCACCCGTCGTTAACTTGAGTATTGACACCTGTGCGTTTTCTGCTGTGAAGAAAACATCCATCCAGTTGTTGCAGTATTGTTGCTACAAGTTTTCTTACTGTTTTGACTTACTGTAGTACTTACTGTACTGGCTCTGCCACTGATTAACTGAAAAGGTTTTTTTAAGTGAAATTTTCAAAGCAACAGGCCAAAAATGAATTTTGATACCTTCTAAATCTCCTATGAGCAAGACAATATATTCACCCTTACTCCCAAGTAGAGAGTAGTTAATGGAAATAGTGGGAAATACAAAATAGTACAAAACAACATTTGCTACATGCATGAAGACATTGCAAACCTTGTACTATAATAAACATTGCTCTGTAACTTACTTGACAAGGCCTGATGTATTCTTGAGGACTGTGGCTGCAAACAGCTGGGAGACTCCAACCAAACTCAACCCATCCACCTCCACTATCTGGTCATTCACCTGAATCCTGACACATATACACACACAATACACACACACAGACACACACGCAAACACACAGACAAAAGAGAATGTCACTTTTTTGGAGCCATGCTGAATCCCAAGTAAACAAGACTGATGCCAAAAATGCACCTTCCATCCTTCTGTGTTGCTCCTCCTTCAGTTACTGTCTTGACAAAGATTCCCAGTTTTTCCAGTCCCTGGTCAGCCCCTACACCCATTCCTATGATACTGATACCCAGGCCGTCGTCTCCTAGAGGGAAAAAACATCAGAAATGTATCCTCAAATTAACAACATCAGTCAGCTGCTGCACCATACAGAAGCAACAAATCTGTAATGAAAAGGAAAACTCCTCACAGGAGAAACTTACTACTCGAAGTAAGGTGAGAATATCTCTTAATTCTGTTTTTTTAAACCTACTATATGTCAGCCTTGTATTATTTTTAGACCAACTAAATTGTTTGGTTTTGGTTAAGAGGCTATGCTTTGAATAGTTGCAACAGCGCACACACAAATAGCTGTAGTGACATAACTGACCCAATAGACCTCTATGCATAAAAAGGTAGAAAAAATGTATAACCAGTTACATGATTTCTTTTCTTTGTGGTTTCAGATGTTGGCCCTGAAATTCAAACGGCCACCAAAAGGACAACAGAGGGAGATACAAACCCTTTTCTATCTCCACTGGAAAGACGTCCATCCTGTCCACTCTCTTCTCCAGCTCATACTCAGCCGAGGCGGACACTGGGTCAATATCCTCATTGTGTCTGTCGTACTCTGCGTTGGAATAGGTGCTGTACACCTGACAGACAGCAAGCAGTCAATATACATTTAAGAAAAAAAAAAAAATCACTGGAACGGTCTCAGATTACAGCAACACTGATGTCAAATTCAGGCCTAGTGAAAATCTGTTTTATGCTCTGATGGCTCGTACACGTGTTCACCATGGAGCAGACTGCAAGGAGAACCATCTGCAGCTATTGACACAACAAGACACTGTTTGTGTTGGCAAATCTGCCAATGAGAGTGTGTGAGAATCAGAGTGACAACACTTGAGCAAACTGTACAAACAATTATAGGATTGTAAAAAATCTGTGCACACACACACACACACACACAGACTTGCCGTGTATCAATTACTGACACTACACTGACCGCCGCTGCAGTAGTTAGTCATGACCTGAGTTACTCTGCTGCCGTATGCGTCCACAGGAATGTTTTCTGTACATTTATATCTTGGCAGCTCGGAGCTGAGAGCTGACACAATGAAGCATGTGGGATCTTGCCTCTTCTCCTCCCTCTATGAATCAGAAAAATGGCTTTGGGCTAAAACTTCTCTTATATGGATTTAAGCTGCAGCTGAAAATGACAGTCACATAAATCTACAATAAAGAGCTTCCTTAAAGGCACAGCTTTAGAGACAAGTGACCCTGCAGCTGTCAATAAAGTGAATAAAGAATGCTGAAAGCCAAAATGTGTACAAGTTCTTTCTTAAAGATTTCCTTACCTTGATTGGTGCTGAGGAGAATCTGACCTTTCTCGTTGCCGCCTCTGATGCATCCTCATCATCCTGATCAGGAACACCCGGAATTTCCTCATATTTCAATAAAAGCTGATTTTCTGCATGCAGTGACTGTCCAAAACCCTGGCTTGGTGATGTGGAATGCTCTGGATGACACTGGGATTCCTGATCATACAAAAAAGCCCTGTTCTCAATCCCACAGATTACTGCAGATCCTGTCTGGTCCTCTTTGTCTCCTCCTATGTCACCTTTTCCATCACTACCTCCTCTGCATGCCACGTGCTTCACCTCCTCATTGGTGTGTTTAGACATTGTACCTTCTTCTCTCTCGCTCTTCTGTTCTTTCTCAGTTCTTTCCTGCTCTTGACTTTCTCTATATTCTTCCTCTCCACTTTCCACTTTCCTCCTTCCCTCAACTTCCTTGTCAACATCCTCCTCTTGCATCATGCCCCTCTCTTTCCTTCCAGCACTTTCTTTCACTCCTGCATCTGTGTTTTTCTCCCTGTTGCCCCCCTTTTCTGTTGACTTCCTATCAGCCCCTGCAACGAACTCTCTGTTCTGCTCCTCCCTTTGACCCTCCCATGGTTCATTCACCTGCTGATACTTGTCTCTTCCACTTTCTCCGTCATCTCCAGTCTCTCCTTTACATGGCATGCTGGTGGATAACTGCCTGTGGTGTTCTTTCGAGGGAGCCGCTGGCCTACCTACTTCTCTTTCCAGCATGTAAGATCCCGGTGTTGTTTCCATGCTTGATTCAAAAACATCATCCACTAGGGCCTCCGCACTTTCTTCTACATTTTTGTTGATATACTTTTCCCCCTCATCCTTAATCCATTTTATGATCTCTTTTTGCTCCTTTTCTTCTTCATTCTCATCACTTTCTGATGACTCTGTCTTTACGTCGACAAGTTCTGCTCTCAGTGGCTCCTCAGGGGTCAAGCTGAGGTCAGGAGGCTTTGGCGAGGAAATATTTATGAGAGGTAGGTTTATGGATTTGTCTTTATCAAAGTCACCCTCCTCCGTGTGCTTCCTTTTCTCACTTGCTTCTTCCTCTCTTTTCACCTGGTTGCCTCCTCCTCTCCCATCCTCTCCTTCTCCTTTCTCATCTGCCATCCCCTTGCTTCCCCTGCCAGTCACAGGTTTTGAAACTCCTCCATCCTCCATCACCTTGGTTTCAAACAACCTGCGGGTTACAGAGAACTTCTGAGCCAGAGCAGCTCTGTCAATATCCGTTATCTCATCTGATCTAGAAGGTTTATCTTGCAGAGAGGATTCAGGAGTAGAAATGCAGGCCACAGTGCTCACAACAGATGAGGAAGTCATGACTGGATGTCTGGATCCAGAGAAAGGTGAAGTTTGGAGCTGCAGGCTAGGATTTTGGGGGGAAACGAGGGGTGTGACGCCAAGACTCAGCGCTGGACCACCATCTTGTTTCAGCTGCTGGCTGTCCATTTGGAGGAAAATGTTGTCTCTGATCTTGGTCCCCCTCGTGCTTTGGACCCTCCCTCTGCTGCCTGTGCTGCTGCTGGTGCGGGACATCATGGGATCTGATATGCTGGATGGCAGCCTGTTTGGATGCACAGCAGAGCGCTGGGCAGCAGCAGCTTTGGTCCCTTGTTGTAAACTGGTCCCAGAGTCGAATGAACACTTAATGGCATGGAAGTCAGACTTGTACGTTATCCTGTGAGGGGAGGCACTTCGGCCTTTGCTGTCCGTCCTCATCATTTGAGATTGGATGCTCTCGGGAGTGAGAAGAAAACTGTGAAGAGAAGTTTTCACAGCTAATGAAAGCACCTGGGCAAGTGTTGAGCGGGTAGATAATGTTTGAGGATTTGCTGGTACAGTGGGATGGTAGCTATAAGGCAAAAAAAATTTGCTGGATAATAGGGCTGGTGTTTTAAGAGGTTACTTCATTTGTTGGATGACAGCAGGTGACAAAGGCAGGCTCTTGGTCTGTAAACTTCATGGTGTTTAGGTAGCCTTCAGATATTTACACACTTTCCACATCAAAAGTATCCTGGAAATACAGTTTGAGAAGAAGTAAAGTTTTGGCCATTAGAACACTTTCATTGGGGTCAAATGGCACAATTCAGTCGGCATATAGTACAAATTACAGCCAGGAAAAACTATCAAACTACAAAGCTATAAACACTGTCATTTAACCAGTAATTTGCAGATTGAGTACTCACTTAGCAATTGGAAGATCAGCTCAGCCAAAAATTTAAAAAACGTAGCCTGAATACGTCTTGTTAACCGTGTTACTCGACACAGGTATTTATGATTAACTTGTTTGCAACAGTGGCAATGAAGAACTCTGGTCGCTGCTTTCAATTGGTATCGGAAAATGAACTGACAGTAAATAACACAGAAACGTGGTAAATATATCTGGCGGAAATGCGCACTTTTTAAAAATAAATAATAGTCATTGTGAATACGCTTCTTTTGTTGTAAAGTTTGTGTGTCAAACAAAGAACCAAAGATGATATTTTGAGTTTTTTTTTTATTTAGTGTGCCGTGCTAATTCTGGTAACTGAACCACAGTTTGATAGCTGGTGTGTTCTGTCTTTTCTTCATTGTAATACACGTAGTTTAAAGCATATATACACCAAAACTAAGTCACTAAAAAAACTGATTTTGCGACACTAGGCTTGTGGCTAACTGTGCCAAAACTGATACAAAACTAAAGCGTAATGGAAAGAGCAGGAGTTTACGACAGCATGTGAAGGCAACAAATCTCACCAACTAAGTGGAGTGCGCGCGCAGTTTAAAGGTTGTTACAAACGTTGGGTCGCTCCGAGAGTTAAACAAACTGCAAACTACACTGGAAAATTAAAAGGTAAATTTTAATGTTAGCTATTTTTCTCATAATATTCCCGACAGCTTCGTCTTACCGTAGCAGTGCTGAACGTTTGAAGTCAGCCGGTGCTGACGGCTCCCTCGCTGTGATAAATACAGACAGATGGCGACTCATGTCTCTAAATACTGTAACTGGATTATCCCGAGGTAATCCTGTGTAAACTACTCCAGTTAATGTGAAACACTGACGGTGAGCGGGTACCAACTCTAGGGCGAGTTAGCCTACATTTTAAGGGCCAGTTCTTACACCTGTGCCTTGTAATGTATTTACCCACAGTAGGGAGTCTTAATAATTTTAATTACTGGTAATTTCAGCCTGTTACAGTCCAGTAATGCCATTGTGTTAAATGAGCATTTGTAGTATGAGTGGAGGCTAATGTTGTGCCAGTGATGCTAACCATCACAACAAACATTGCATTTATTTACTGTGTCTATTCATTATGGCAAGTAATTGACATTTTAGCATCATAAACTGCACATATAGTCTATTTGTATCTTACACTACTATCAAACTTGCATGTCAATGCTACATCCACTTACCTTTACCTGTCTTTCAGCATCACTGCCAACATTGCCATCTGCTGTGAAAACCGATATCTCTGTGACAGAGGCTCTTCTGGAGTCAGAGGTAAGCTTTGTGTGAATATTCACCTGTGTGCATGATGCAGGTTATTGCAGTCAGCCAGATCTCCCACTATCTACCTGTGCATGTGTGAGGCAAACAAGAGCAGTGATGCAGCACCTGCTGATGTATGTGTGTGTGTGCCTACCTGTGTGTGTGTGTGTGTGATGCAAGTGGGTGAGTCGGTGCAGTACCTATGTCTGTCTGTGAAGCAGGCTTGTATGGCAGATGGACTGGACTTGACTGGACTGGACTGATCAGTGCAGAGTCGAAGAATGGTTCTGCTTGCTGTGACCTGGATCTGACAGGAGACCATTGTCCCAGGTGGCACTGGGACCTAGTTGATATAAATACTAGCCAATCACAAAAGCCTACTTCTGAATGAGGCTAACCAAGAGAGGGAGGGGAAGTAGGGAAAGTGAATTGAAGTAGAGATGGAAAATGAGGGAGTGATGTCAGGGTGGGTGGCAAAGTAAATTTAGAGAAGTAGAGGAGGCAAGAAAGTGAGGGAAGCAGAGTAGATTGGAGACAAAGAATGAAGTGAGAAATTTAACCCACATTTGTTGAGGCAGTGGAAATGTGAAAGACTCAGGGGGTGGCTGTCATAAGAATTGAGAGGTACAGATGGAGAAAAAAAATTACAGGTATTATAGGTGCTGTGGAATAATGGCACACCCCTTCTGTTTAACCCAACTGTGGTATTTGTAATTGAAGGCAAGTAAGATAAGTTGGGAAATACAGGGATCTGTGTGTGCTGGCATAATCCTCAACTCCTATTTCTCTCACCAGCAGCAGGTCACCTTGACTTCTACAGAAGTTTTTGTTCCTCCCTCCTCAGGCACACATAGGGATTTTTCTTTCAATTTAGACACTATGACAGCTATGTCTACACACACACACACACACACACAGTCAGTGTTCAGTACCATTCTGTTTGAGTTTGTGGAGTTGAAATGTATTTCAGGTGGAGGGATAGTGGGGTGGGGGTGCGGCAGGAAAGAACCTGACAAATCTGTGTCAGTGCCTTTACACAAAACTATGAGACACAGATTTATGAGAAAACAGCACATTTTTCTTGCTGTCCCCATTTTTTATTAACTTGACTGTATTGGCTGATTTCAGGTTACCACAGATACTGTATAACTGTATCGGGTATGTCAGTGTATATGTCAGTTGGTAAGTAACAAGAATGTTTGAGATTAGTGTTGTGAGATAGTTTGTCCACCAGAGAGCACTGACCACTTTATTTGTGTCTAACTTTGAACTGTAAAATACCCAACTCAGTACATATCTTGGTCACTGTTCTTTCATAAAATAATTTAATCTAATATTTTACTTATGAATTTACAACTGAATTATGTTCAGATAAACAATTATCAGCTAGTACATTATTATGTGAACTCAAATATTCATATCAAAATTGAGCATCTGTGTGCCTTTGGTACTAATTACAATTTTAGCTTTAACTTTAATGAAAGGTTACTACATTAACACTGTTAATTTAAAGAGTCAAAGAGGGGGATAGGACAGATGCTGTCTTTAGACTGAGATACTGTCTGACAGCTGATGATATCAGCTCTGTGTGTGTGTGTGTGTGTGTGTGTGTGTGTGTGTGTGTGTGTGTGTATGTGTGTGTGTCATGTAGGCTGCATTTGGCAGACAGTCATGCCCCATATGGTTATCTGTTCAGTCAACCATATTTTGAGTTCCCCAGCTCCACGAGGAAATTGCACTCAATCCCCTGAACATTTAACTGCAGACAGACAGACAGACACACACACACACACACACACACACACACACACACACACACACACACACACACTCTCTCTCTCTCTCGACCCATGGCTGGGATGAACAGACAAGTCAGCAGTTTAAATGAGCAAAGCACGATGTAGCAGTTCTGCAGCTCTGCACAGTTAGTTTTATACGGTGCTGTGAGTAAGTCTGACGTGTCCCTTAAATGGTGTGTTGATGCATCTATGAATCCATAAACAATGACACTGCCGCTTTGTGTCTAAATGTGTGTACTGCACATGTATTATTTTAACAACATCAGTAATGATGTAATCCTGTGCAGATTGATATGTAAAGCTTGGCATTACAGAGTCATTGATTCAATTCCTACCAGAGCCAAACATAATAAAAACTGATCTTCATAAAGCTGTGATGTGCTTTGAAAGAGGCTTATGCATAGATATTTTTGACCTGCAGAGGCTTCAGGTGCACACGCATATGCACTTGTTTAAAAGTTTTTGTCTTTTCAAGCCTTATGTTAAGTTAAACCATATTTTATTGCTCTGTCTTCATGAAATTTAGTGCCCTGGTGTTCTTTTTTATGCTATTGTGATTTAGCTTTCACTTCTCCACATTTTTCAAAAAGAACATTTTAAAAATAGAACATTACCCTTTCTGAGACAGCTGGCAGTGACGCACACATACACTTCATTTATGGTGAAAACTTGCCCAATCAGCCCCCAGTATTACAGTCATGCATGCTGAAGTGCCATTTCAAACAGATGCGGCAAGGCAAGCGCAAACATCCATACGCAGCGTCCATAGTTTCAACAGGTGCATTTGCACATTTCACACATTGTGAGTGGCCTTGTGCAGCAGAACTAACAGCTTTAACGATGTCAGTGTGCTGGATGAGCGGAAGAAAATGTGGTCCCAAGATGCTGTTTTAATTCTCCTCTCTCCATTATGTCTCATTTATCATGTTACAAACAATCCTTGCTCTCCTGTCTGTCTGTCCTGCCATGCTTTTCCTGAGCAAACTATGAACACAGAGTATGCCCAGATTCCTCTTATAACTGCTGCTCTCTCTGTTATTCTCTCCCTGTTTTATGGGACATAAGTCATAGTTTTAGGCAGGGCCGAATGCTTAAAACATCCCTGCTCCTCATCAACTGCTCCCTCTCCATCTCCCTCCCATCCTCCCTTCGCTGCGGTGACAGACTGCATCCCTGCTGCTGCTGCCTCTCTCATCACTTGGGTTGAAACAAGTTGCTGTTCATATACAGGAATCCTTCAAGGCCACAGCAGCTGCATCTTGCAGTGGTCTTTATTTAGCTATATCAAAGCTGCTGTATACAGAATCAATGTTCATATACAGCTTGTGTATGCCATGCTGCCTTATAAAGCCAGTGTAATAATGACACTGCACAGATTTGGTTGTTTTTCTTCTTTCTCATCACAAGACCTTTAACCAAATGCCATTTTTCATTATGATACTTTGAATATCAAGATGGTCATACAGCGCTGGGTCATGTATCAGTAAATGTAGGAGGTAAGGAGGTATATAGGTATATTATAGGAGAAGAGGAGATCATACTTCTGGAACTTTGGTCATTATAATATTGTGATATTGTGTTAAATCTTGGCTTGGTTAATCTGCAAACATTAACTAAGATTGTTTTCTTATGTAACTAGTTAGATTGTTCCTGTTGTTGTTACTCTTCCAAATGGTTAAGTTGCATACCACTTAATGCCCACAGTCCTATTCCTGGGGGACCATTTGCTGCATATCATACCCCTCAAATACAGGCAAGATGCCAAAAAATAATATTTAAAAAAAAAAAGAGTGGATAGGAACTGGATAGAATTGGGCGTGTCGTTGTGGTGGACTGTTGTGATGGACTGGACTGGTTTTTACAATAAGGTTCAGGGAGTAAGAATATGCTGTAAAGTGTGAGCAAGGTCATTATTTTCAATTAAATTTTGACCCCAAATATCCATTGCTGACGATGATGTGCATCCGATACACCTTTTTTCACAGCAGACATTTTGACTTGCTGTAGCAGGCAAAAAGCAGTGACGATGACTCTTGACTCTGGTGTACTCAAGTGTCCCACTGAGCCATCACAATATGACAGTGAGGCAACACACCAAGACTCTGAAACACTGAAGCTGCGATTTATAATGATTTGTACCTGTGGCTGTGATACGTCAAAATGTGTTCTGTGAAAAAGACCACTGACATTTTGGCACATTAATAAGACACTTCACCAGCAGCTGAACAAATCAGAAAGCGGTTCAGGCTGACCAGAGAGGGAGCACACTCCCCACCCCTGTACACTCCACTGTTATAAAATATCATTTTTTTTAAAAGCCCCATAGTGCCACCCCCAAAATATGGGCATGTCAGAGGTACATTAATGAAGTATCTGATATATTATATTTTGTAAGTCGGCTGTTGTTGTTGATTGCTGGACACCACAGTACCAAATACATGTACCACACTACTTTACAGCACTATATGTGAAATACTAACAGTAATATTAATTCAAGGTACACTGCAACTACATGTTGTATTCTTTCCTAATGAGTTGGCAAAAGTTAGTAAAATGTGAAGTAATTATCTGAAGCATGTGCTGCAGTGTGTTTGTCTGTGAGCCCTCCAGCTGCCCTCAAAATGCCCAATGAGGCAGACTGACACTAGTCATCTGCACATGCCTTGATGAAGGCAACAGCAACAGCAACAGCAGCAGCAGCAGCAGCAGTCGCAGCCGCCTGTAGTTGTGTTGGCAGCTCGAAGCAGAGGGGCGGGGAGGGGGCGCAGTCGGTGCTCACGTTCATTAACGACCACCGACAACCGGGAAGGGAAGCCTCCTCCGGTAGCATCACACACACGGCCGGGGAAGATGGTCGCGGTGCAGACGTCCCCCAATTCGTCTCCGTCTGCGGAGTGGATCTGCTGTCTGGATAAAAGGTGGGTGAATCCACTCCACGATGCACCTCCACGCCGCGCATCCACACACGGCAACGACCGTACGTGTTTTCTCAGCCCTCTTTCATTCATTCGCGTCAACGTGATTAATCGGAACCGGCGATCGCTGCTTGTGCAGTGTGCGAGTGTGCAATACTAGCGTGATACGCCTTGTTTGTAGCACATTATAGGTTACTGTGGTTATCAGTGAATATATGCCCCTCATCGCGTGATTGTAAAGGCTGCAGGGCATAACAATACACACCCTCGTTTTTAAATTCCTGTTTTTGTATCTCCTCGGTCAAAAAGGCGTTGGTGGCTTCGAGGTTCACTGGGATGTCTCTGCACTGCATGGGCTGTGGTAGATGGCTCAGTAGACGCACATGGTTTGTCTGTCTGCCTAAATCAAATAGCTTTACGTTTTCAAAATACTACTGAGGGGTATATGTGAGTGATTTCTTGAAAGATAAGGATTAGGGGCATTGTTTTTCCCATTTTTGCGACAGTGCTGCATGTGAGGCTGTGTCTGTCTGCTCTCAACAGAACAGGTTAGAATAACTGAACAGATAATTTACAGTATGTTTATTATCAACTCTCATCCTCATTTCAGAAGCTGCTGTAAGGTTTAACTGGTTTAGTCTATACCATCCCTGTCCAGTGACATAAAGGTCCTATGCTGCCAGCATACTGGGCTGTATCTCCCAGTATGCCAGGGAGAGGGCTTTAATAAATAAACATGATGGAAAGGCCACCTGTACACTAATTACTGTAGCTGAGTAGATGATATGCCTTACACCTAAAAACAACAAAGATATATAAGACATGCACCCCACAGCTCATACACCCACACATACTGTACACACCTCACTATGACACATCCCCACGTTACCATTGGCAACCTGAAGCTACCATCTTGTCTTCTCATCCCCACCTGTAATAAGATTGGATGTATGATCTGAGTACAGTGTGCAGTCATATTCACTTTGCTATACTAAAAGACTTCATTGCATTAAAATGAACATTTTGCCAGTTCATTTGGTTATTTATTTATTTATTTTTGTTAAATTATATTTGTCAGCTTTAGTTAAGTGTGATTTGTTGTTTATTTTCTAAATGTGGAAAATTCCATAATATAATATAAAATCACTGTGAGAGGGGTGTGACCCTTATAGAGCTAAAATGCTGACAAATCTGGTGTTTAGGATGAAAACATCCAGCAAACAGAAAGCTATGATTCTGTAAAGCTTAAACTAAATGCAGCCCATAAGCAGTAGTAGCTGGGTGTCAGTAAGGGCTGGCTGAGTCAACAGAGTAGACTGGACAGGATCTTGTTGTAGAGCACTGAGTGCTCCTCAGCTATGCACCTCTTACTCAATCAATATCCAGCTCAGTGTGTGTGTGTGTGTGTTTGGGACCTTTCATCTAGAGTATCTGTTGATGTGAGCAAGTGAAGAGTGAGAGGCGGGGAGGGGGAGTAAGGACAAGGGAGTATAGGCAGAGGTTAAGATGTGACTGTCTCTAATATATCTGGCAAAGACATTTATTGCCAGTGAGTGTGAAGTATGTGAGATAAGATCTGATTTGTTTTGTTGAGTGTAACTCCAGACTGGTAATGGACGGTCCAGTCAACACACACAGCACCGGTCCAGATGTCATTTGAGGCTTAATGTCCCTTTACGGCAGGAAAATAGTAGCACACATCATTGTGGGATACACTATCAGATGACATAGTAAACAATTAATCAGGTTAATGAGTAAGCAGGTTAAACTTATTCTCTCCTACACAGAACGTGTAAGTTAATTTGTAAATATGTCAAGCCTGAATGAGTAATTTGATGAGTAATTTTTAAATAAGTAAATTGTAGTCTGAGCTGTGTGTGGTGATTTAATATTCAGTGTTTCTAACAGGATCTCAGGTCGTTGGTGGTGATACAGATGGGTGCTGTGTACACACAATTCAAGAGTCACTGCTACAGTTACGTATTAATCTGCCAGCTCATGAAATCTGTTTGTGTTGTGGCTGTCTGACATCTTGGATAGCTGCCACAAATCAACCTATGATTTATTTGTCTGGAAACACCAAATTTTTCCAGATGGATGTTTCTTCAAACAAGCTGCAGAACCTTCTGGTGTCTCTCAATTTTCTCCTCATTGTGTTGTGTGTGTGTGTCTGTGTGTGTGTGTGTGTGTATGTGTGTGTGTGTGTGTTAGTCATAATTTGTGGTTGAAAGCTGAGATCTTTGCTGACATGGACAGTGGGGGTGGGGGGGCTGAGGAAGGAGAAGTCAAGGAGGAGAGAAAAGGGAAATAGAGGGAGGGTGAGTGAGGTAAGGTGAACAGCTCTCAGGTCACATCCGTTGCACACCAACGGGCGAGGCAGATTCCTCTGGACAGGCAGGGAGCGAGCAAGCACAGGACATCAAAAGAGAAAGAACAACAAAACAAGGATTTAACCAGGGGATTATAAATGACAGATCTTAACAGTTTCATTGTAGACGAATAGGTGAAGGGTGATGCTGGTATTACCAACTCAACCCTGAAGAGTTAACCTCTCTGTCTCTCCCTATTGTAGTGTGTGGGAGTCCACCTGTCTAAACCATTAACCCAGCCTACACAGGGATATGATGCCCTGCTGGAGCACCGAGGGCCAATATGCAGCCAGTAGGTGGATGATGGGAGGATGAGTCAGAGACAAAACAAGGGAGAAAAAGATAGAGAGACAAAGAAAAACCTGTCTGTAATCACCCAGAGCTCGTAGCAGATGTTGTGGGACTGTAAGATGTGTTGTGCAGTGTAGCCCTTTAGGCGTAGTCTGTGTTTATCTGGGAGTATCGTCCCTGCTACTGAGGGCAATCTACTGCTCGGGGACACAAATATATGTGTGTTCATCCCTGTATGTACATGTGCGTGTGTGTAAAGAGGCAGTCATTGCTGGCTGTGAGCTTGGAAAGCAGAAATAAAAGGATGATAATAATGGGATGTGAGGGTGTGTTAGTGGTGGGACTTAATGGAAATGTGGTTTGTGCCAGTAATGGAGAGGAGAAAATGGGTAGCTTAAAAAAGAAGAGGGGTCATTTTTTTCTTTTCCATCTTGCCTGTTGTGTTCCTGAGAGGAACAGGCAAGTCTTGAGAGAGGAGAGGAAAAAAATGGATGTGATAAGATTAGAGAAATGTTTAGTGGAGGCAGACAAAAAAGAGAGCTGGGAGTGAGGGAAAAGGAAGGAGCTGAAGGAGGAGAGGGGATAGACAGCCTCCTGTCTGTGAAGGAAGAAGCCCACGGTGCATTAGCTATTCTGTATGAACACACACATACACACACGTGCAAGGATGAGTCACTAGGAGAGGGAGTTTAAGTGAATGAATGGGGCTAACTACAGTGTGTGTTACTCTGAGACGTTTTGGCTCTGTAGTTTTTCATCACCACATCGCAGAGAAGAATGTTTAAGCTCTTAGATCAAACTTCAAACTGTGTGTGTATGAGTCTGTGTGTGTCTGTGTCTGTATGTGTCTGTCTGTCTGTCTGTCTGCGTAGATGTCTAACAGTGACGTGCACGTGTGTGTGCTCAGATTTAAGCGTATTAGAAATAGCAGCAGTACAAATGAGATCTTGCATCAACACCCTGTGGGGGGTCTGAGCTGAGTGAAGTAACGCCTGCAGCTCTCCACTGTTATCAGCAGACACCAAGCCGAAAAATGAAGCAGCGTGCACAGACACACACACACACACACACACACACACACACACACACACACACACACACACACACAATTGCATACATAACACTAAAACAATAGTGCTGTCTTTAAATTTAGAGGACAACACCACTGATTTTTCAGGGTTTAGTCCATTGACTAGTGTGATTACAAACATTAAACATCACTGCTAACCAATTTCAAAAGCACATTGTAGGTTTTTGATCGATTTCCTACCCTTCAGGCAGATATGGGCTTGCATTAGATGGATAATCCATCACAGTGAGCAAGTTACATCATGCAGTTAATCATTTTGCAACACCACTGATATGCTTATTTAACACCTAATGCAAGATCTAATGGTGGGTCTTCTCTGCACAGGCCCTCGGAGCGCTCAGGAGAGGATGTGGACATTATTCTGACCAGACTGAGAGAGGTCAAAGCCTTTCAGAGGTTCCCATCTCCGCTTTTACTGCAGATCTGTGCCTGTGCCTTCTATGAATGCCTGGAGAAAGGCATCACCTGTAAGTACACACACACACACACACACACACACACACACACACACACACACACACACACACACACACACACACAGGCTATAGCTGGATTATAAAATAATGCTGTTTTGCAGAGACTGGCTCTCTATAGGAAAGCACAGTAAAGCATTCATCATACGGTATACAGAATTATTCTGTTCTATTAAGTCATTATACTGTATGACAGTCATGCTATAGAAGATCTTTGTTGTCTTCTTAAGACTGTTTGAAGTATGATGGATGGGAATGCAAAGTACTGTGACCATTTTAATTCAAATCATGCAAATGTTATTTTAACTCTTCACAGGATATAATTGTTTTCGCACAAGACCACTCTCTTTAAGAAACCTTTTTAGAGCTTCAACTAATGATTATGTCATTATCATGTAATTTGTCCATTATATTCTTGATTAGTAGTTTCGTCTATAAATCCTCAGTGAATAGTGAAACATTTTTCCAAACCCAAAGATACTCACTCCACACTGAAGTATAAAAGAGAGAAATGCAACAAATCTTCACATTTGAGAACCAGGAACCAGCAAATATCTTGCATTTCTACTTGGTAAATAACCTGTCATGATTAATTTACTGGTCATTTCAGCTTTAAAGGGCTAGTGTGTAGCATTTAGTCAGGCCCATTAGAAATGCAATATAATATTCATAATTAGATTTCTATTAGTGTATAGTGTTTTCATTAGCTTAGAATGAGCTCTTCACATCTAAATAAGGAGCTGGTCCTCTCCCATGGAGCACAACATTGCACTGCCATGTTTGTACAGTAGCCCAGAATGGACAAACCAAACACTGGCTCTAGAGAGGGCCTTTCATTGCATTTTTACGTTACTTTAAGGCCACGGCTTGGAAAAGGAGGGGTGAGGTGAAGGGTTAAAATCAGAACCTTACAATATGCAACCTCACTGCTAGATACCACTAAATCCTACACACAGGTGCTTTAAAGCATGTATTTTTTTCTTTATTTCATTTTAATTTATAGCAGGCATTTCTTTCACTTTCTATTAGGGATGTAAAATTAAAAGTTTTTTTTTTATCATAATGCAGTTTCTACCATTTCTTACAAAAACACACATTTATGACATGATTGTTTTATGTTTTGGACCCATCTGTATCTAACTAAGCGAGTTCTAAGTTTTTGTTTTAATTTCCATTTTGAAGAAATAGATGAATAGATAATCTTGATTGTCCCAGAGGGAGTTTTGTCTTTCCAGCCTGTATATATTCCACATAGCAATACTGTACATGAAATATACACTTGTCACATCTATGCATACACACTCATGCCCCTGCCTGTATCCCAGCCTGTATTTATAAGCTGACATGATTGACTGTGACATCGCAGCAGAGCACGCGCCAAGAAGAAACATTTGAGTTTGAAATGGAGAAATGCTGGTGATATATTGGGGAATAGTCGTATGAGTTTTTATGAATGAATCAATCTGGTAATAGTAATAAAAATGTGTACTACATACTATGTACTGAATGTATTTTTACATGCTGTTACTCTACTGTTTCTGCAGTGTTTCGACAGGGAGACATAGGCACCAGCTGGTATGCTGTTCTCTCTGGTTCCCTGGATGTCAAAGTGTCAGAAACAGCCAACCACCAGGTAACATCAAGTTCAAATTCATGCAATTAAGTTCACATGAAACTTTCTCATTCTCAGTTGTCCCGCTGTGTATCTGCTTTGGGTTTTTCCTGTAAATCATTTGAATCACCAATGAATGAATTAATGAATGAATCTTCCGTCATTAGCACTACTGGGTGCATTTGTTACTCTCCCCTCTGTTTTTGTCGAGATGTACTATTTGTTATGGCTGCTATTTTCCTATTGCCTCTCATACAGTTTCTGTCCTAACCTTCACTGTCAAGATCCAGGCTGCTCTACAAGTGCTCCTCATGTTAGAGAGCTGGTCCTGCATGACTCTCTTCAGTGCTGACATTGTTCTGCTACATTAGCTTGTGTCTTCTTGCTTAAATATGCCAGAGCAAAGCTGCCACAGCACAGAAAACAAGTCCACTGAGGATGGTGTTTTCCGCTACACTTTATACCCTTTATTCTTGAGTGTGGAAAATAGGGTTATACTGTACATATAGAGGAGAAGAATGACATGTGGGAGAAGAGAGAGGGAGGATTTATTTCTCAGTGAAAGACAGAGATAAGAAGCCCCTCCATTGTGAAGCGTCCTCTTCATGTATGTAGCCCTAAAGTGCCATTGGTGGCCTAGTTTCTGTGGCTATATTTGAAATGTCAGTTTGGACAGCTGGAAAGGTTTGCATAGCATGCGGAGTATTTGTCTAAATAAGTGGACAGTGTGGGTATATGTGTGTGCACATGTGGATGTGCATTTGCTTGTCTCTAGCCTCTCCAATTATATCTACCACCTAGAGATATTTTTCTTACAGGAGACTCTGTTTACCAGGCCCTCGTATTTTAATTTATTTGCATTAATTACCACATATTATTCTGTCTGCTCTCTATGTTTGTCCATGTTCATAAATAAAACCTTATACATATTGCTGGCTATTACTGCTGTGTGGTATCACAGTGTCGTGTTTCTCGATACTGCTAAAAAACTGCACCATTATAACTGACTATTACTCCTCTGTGACAGCAGCAGTTTAAACAAATATATTTTGTTTATGTGCAGGATGCAGTCACGATCTGTTCACTGGGGATTGGGACAGCGTTTGGAGAGTCTATCCTGGACAACACGCCACGCCATGCTACCATTGTCAGCAGAGAGACCAGCGAGCTGCTCCGCATCGAACAGAGGGAGTTTAAAAGCCTCTGGGAGGTGAGAGACAGAGAAAGAGTGTTAAAAACTGTTTGTATCTGTGAGTATGAACTTGAATTTCACGATTCAGCATGAACTCTGTCTTGGTAGCGCACCAAAAGGTTTCCATCTGGGGAAGAGCATCCCTATTGAGACTGAAATTTTCAGACTACCTTATATTGTAATTGTGCTTTTAACCACAAGAGGGCTGTCCACTATAACAGTGCCTTTTGTTCCACCTATTAGATACACACCTCAGGTGACACTCTACAGTGAGTTATTTAAAGCACAAAGACAGAGAGAGAGTGTGAGAGAGAGAAAGACAGAGAGAGAGGACAGTGTATATACAATACATGCCTGTGTGTGCTTGTGTGCAGTACTGAATTTCTATTGTTTTCAGAGCCTCATGTGACTGCAGGATTTACAGTACAAGAGATAATGCACCAAACCAATGCACCAAGCTGCATACATGTAATATTTTGATATTTTAGTGCAGGCAGTGAGATAAGAGAATCTAAACATGATAAGTGCAGGGATTTCCTTAAGCTGGCGTAGATGACTTAATCTGCTTGAGTAAATACAGTATTTATTTGTATAAATATGCAGAAATGTGTGATGTGTCTTAGTGAAAAAATGTTGATCTCATGGCAGATTTTCTGATATGTTACTGCAGGAAAGGCACAGGTGTAATCAATAACTTTCCTTTGCAGTAAATAAGGTCATTACTTACATCTGTTCTTTTCCTGCTACAACAAGTCAAAAGACATAAGAACACATTTATTGTCAAAACAAGTTTGAGGAGGACATGTCCCAACTGGTGCCCACTCAGTGCTTATGAAACAAAGGACAGTCATACACTGGAGGCATTCCAATGGGTAAGAATATTTATATCCCTACATAATATTGGTACATTACAGATACAGCTTAACACATTAAAACAAAGAGAGAAAAAATAAGACTGTTGTAATGAATGGCTTAGATGATGCATGTCCAGAATACAAAAAATTCCCAAATATGTCATGTCAACAGCTCAGATATAGCAAACAGATAACTGTATGATACAGGACTCCTGGTACAATGAATAAGTGCTCAGTAACATGGCTTTGGCCTGAGGACTGGCATCGTCTTTGGGAGTTGGCATCGTAGTAGCTGCCTCTCTGTGGGCCTCCTTGTTGAGGTTACTCTCTCAATGCACTGGGTCCCACTCAGAGAGGAAGTCCTGGCAGAGCGGTAGGTCGGTTTACTGTGGCTTCACAGTCAGTACACAAAGGCCACAGGTGTCTACCCTAAACTTGTTTTACTGTTTGTCTTTAGTTTTTTCACATATACATTATTACTGTCATACTTATTATAATATTTATAGTTACCTCTACCAAGGAGGTTAAGTTTTCACTTGTTAATTTATCAGCATGATTGTACAAAAAGTACTGATCCAATTTGCACCAAACTTGGTGGAGGGATGGGGCATTGGCCAGGGAAGAACCCATTAAATTTTGGTTCAGATCTGGTTAAAGGGGCTGATCCAGGAATTTTTTTTTATCACTTTCCTTAACAAAGTGAGATAGGGAATTTTTTGACACTTTCACCGATTTCTCAGGAAATAATGTATGTATCTTGGTGTGAAAAATCACATGACCTTGTACAATTTGGTTCAGAGCCAGATAATAATCTTGATCTGACAGACATGATTGTCTGGCCTTGGCGTAGGTAATGGTAATGTTATTATATGTAATGTATTATGTCAGAATTTCTATCGGACATTTTGTTTCTAATTGTAGGGAAACAGTTGTTTGTTCACATTGAGTTTAGAGGTCAGGCTCAAAGTAAAGAGTAATTTTGTGTGTCTTGCTTAAGGACTCTTATGAACCCTTGAATCTTGAATCCACCTCATAGACTTTCATTAACTTAAGCACATCATTGACTTCAAAGCAGTGAGACGGCTGAAGCGAAGGCTTTTATTTTTATTACCTAACGTGAAAGGTTGTTTTTTTCAGTAATGAAATGATGCGTTTGTGGCTTTTTACTGTTTGATGACTAACAATAGATACATTTTCATTGGTATAAGTAAATTATAAATTGAATGATGCAGCATTTTGCACATAATAAAGGTTTTGGTTCCATGCATTATCCATGGTTTATAAATGTTTAGAACTCACTGCTGATAATTACAATGGCATAACAATATTAGACAATTATAAGATGTATATTTTTTAAATAGTTATTATGCATTAAAAATGTGAGTACTGTTTTTCATGTTTACAGTTCCTCTCTGTTTAAAAGAGTACTTCAGAAATAATTGCTGCTTTGACAGCTTTACTGCTCTGTATCTGTACAAAACACATTTATCTATTAATTGTTGCGATTTATGAGAATAATAATGTCCTCTTCAGTATTATTATTACGGAAACGTGATACCTCCATTTTATGTCACAGGAAAATGTAAAAGCTAGATAAGGCAATAATTGGGTATTAGAGCATGTGTGCTATCTTATTATTGGGCTTGTAGTGTTTTGTTTGTGAACTAAGTGCACTCAGTCTCCCTCTCTGCTGTCTATTTTAGGACAGTAGACATAAAGCAGAAAACATAGCCTGAGGTTGTTCTCTTTTGAATCTTATTCAGCTCATAGTAAAAGGATCTTTGTGTTTTATGTTTGTGTGTCTGTGTGTGCATGTACGCATGGGCTAATTTGTGTGCATGTGCTTGTGTATGGTGAGGACTAGAAAGCTACGAGATGAATGCAGTCATGTGTTTGATGAAAGGATGAAAGAAAAAAAAAGCGCTGCTCCATAATTTTAACACCAAGTGAAAGTGAGATGAATAAATGGGATGTGAATGTTAAACAGCTTGTTGTTCCTGACAGATGTGTGTAAATACACAGTGTATCAAACCGCTAGCGGTTGCATGGCTCTGGACTATGTCCGGCTGTTATTGTAAGTCTTTCCCACTTTCTTTCTCTTTCCTTATTTACTCCTCTTCCCCTTTGACCAGCTCTACATTTCTCGTGCCCACTTCCTCTCTCCTTTACGGGCCAGGTTGTGTCTTTTGCCAGCCTCCTTCCTTTCCTCGCTCCCTCCCTCTCCATCCTCATCCTCACGACTCCTTTCTTTCCTTCCTCTGGTTGCTCTCTCTGCCTCTCCCTCCCTCTTTCTCTTCCTCTGCTAGAGTAGCTCAGTCATACAGAGACTGAGATCACCGTGGTAACCTGTAAGGGGAAAGTGGTCTGGTTCTTGGCCCGATCACAGTGAGCGAGTGAGTGAGGGAGAGTGGGAGACAGAGAAAGACATTGAGGCAACTGTGTGAGAGGAAGAGAGAGCGAAAGGAAGTGAGCAGCTTGTTTTGAGCAGGATGCTATCCGGTGGCATGTGTGTGAGTTGTAAAGGAGCAGAGGGCAGCTCTTTGGGATTTCAATCCCTCCAGCTTTAGGCAGCTGAGTGTGTTACCCCAGGTGAGTAGTCTGTAGTGTGCATGTGGGCAAGATAGACTTTCACTGTAATTTTTCATGTTATTTATTTTTGTTGTTTTGTTTTTTTTTCACAAAACTTCCAGAGATTGTTTTGTAATGTTTGTAATGTTTGCTTGTCTTTAATATTGGGATCAGGTAAAAATAATTTGATTGTCTTGGTTACATAGAAAGGTGGTGTTTGTGTCTTTAGATCTAACAGATGCTCTTTCTGTCTCTCTCTGTAAGAGTGTGTCTGTGTTTATGTCTGTCTATGTGTGTGTGTGTGTGTGTGTGTGTGTGTGTGTGTTCCTGGCAGTCCTCAGAAGGCTCATAATTGCCTGCTGTGTGATTTCCAGTGTCTCTGCTATAGAAATGCAAAAACACTTTGTTTTTAACATCTGTAAGAATAGCATCTGTACACATTTAACAACCTCAACTGCTCTCATTAACCCTGGTGTGTGTGTGTGTGTGTGTGTGTGTGTGTGTGTGTGTGTGTGTGTGTGTGTGTGTGTGTGTGTTATATAATGTTAGTTGTTCTGCATGTAAATGATCTTGGTTGTACAAAGGGCTTTGTTTTGAGGCACTTGCAGTGTGTGTGTTTCAGAGTAACACTATGTGTGTGTTGAAATGTAAGGAGTTTGATGTTTAATAAATGATGTATTATAAAAGGTGCATCATAACAGTAGAGGTGTAAATGTTTTCAAGTCTGACGCTGAGTCTGATGTGTGCATGCACGTTTTGTCTTGTAGAAGTATCGTCAGAGCCTGGCTGGACTGTTGGCCCCTCCTTATGGAGCAATGGAGAGTGGATCCAACAATGACAGTGAGTACACACACACACACACACACACACACACACACACACACACACACAAAGAACTGTCAATGTTGCTAATACAGTTAATTAGAGGTCAGGAAAAAACAAGTATAATAAGTTATGACAAGGAGAATGTATTTTTCTCTTCATCTTATGAAATGAAGACTATGCTGTCATCCTGAAGTGCTGCCGTGTCCTTTTCAAGATATTATACTAAGCTACATAATGTGTTTTAATGATTTGTGAATGAGAGGTATCCACCTTCTGTAGACATCTTTAAATTGACCAGGCTGATGACAGTTTTTCCTCCTCAGGACTCACAGACAAAGACAACATGAACTCCGACTCGGCCAACAAAGCTCACAACAAGGTAAACACTCACTCCACCTCACAGTTTGAACTTAAAGGTTTGTCTCGGATTTGCATAGGAAATTTAAAAAAAAAAAAAAAAAGAGAGAGAGACAACATCGCAACTTGATCCTTTTAAATAAACTTGTTTCAGAGAACTGTGCCCTTCCTGACAGTACACAAAGCATGAATGAACTAAACTCACAACCAGTATACTGTTGTATAATATACAGCATCGTCTCCAGCAGTCTTGGATTCCTCTGTGTCCTCACTACTTGTGTCAGAATATCTGTGTGGGCATGGAATTTAAGGTTGAGCAAAAACGCATGTTTCAGTCTCATAGAGAGCAGATGAGTTATTTTAATGTGTGTTGTAGTTCATATTTGAAACCAAAAGGTACGTGAGTCTTTACAGAAAACATCCTCTTTGTTTTGAACAGTGTAGTAAGAACATGGTGAACCAGGCCACAGTGTCATAACATCCAGCACTGCTGCAATCTTTCATGTTTGTGAATGAACCAGAATGCCAGAATGGATTTTGGAGGTGTGTGTGTGTTCTGTGAAGAGACAAGTGACGACTCACAGCTGTGATCCTCTGTAGTCATGCTAATGCAAGCTAATTCATGCACATAGAAGAAAGATCCCATCTGCCCAATTAGCATGCCTTTCTTTGTTGTTTTCATTAGCAGCTGTGTGCGTGCGTGCGTGCGTGCGTGCGTGCATGTATGTATGCGTACACATCTGCCATTTTCCTCTCTGTCTGAGATGCAGGTGTGATCTGTGCAGGATGTATTTGCTTGTCTGCGCTGTGTTTTGATGCACTTTTACTGGTACTGTATGAAGGATGAACCACAATCTAGAATGCACATATGCTCACTTATGTCACAATGTGGTTTCAGATTGGTATTAACCTACTCTTAACTTTGTCCATATAAATGTTGCAGCATAGGGTAAGCAAGAATATGTCTTGTCTTGTATCACAATCAACATCCGTGCCACTCTGGTATTCGATAGATCCCCTCAGAGAAGCTGCAGAGAGCAGGGAAGGTTCTCCGCAATGCCATTCTGTCCAGAGCCCCACACATGATTCGAGACAGGAAGTACCACCTCAAGACATACAGGTAGGAGCATGGTTGTATAAAATCCAACTGTGTGTATTTGTACTGAATTATGAACACGCAGCAGCTTTGGGAATATTCCTGGGATGATAAAGATATGGGGGCTATTTTTAATGATTCCGCATTTGCTATTCGAACAATGTATTTTTTTGTGTATTGCAGACAATGCTGTGTAGGCACAGAGCTGGTTGACTGGCTGGTGCTGCAGAGTGCGTGTGTGCTCACGCGGTCCCATGCTGTTGGGATGTGGCAGGCACTACTAGAAGAAGGGGTACTAAACCACGGTAACTAAAACCACAGCTGTCTTTATTACTTTATCTTCATAGTGCATTTTGTTAAGTTTAGTTCCTCATGACATACTGTAGTTATTCCTTAAAACTCTATACAAAACAGGTAGAAAGTTAATGTTTTCATGTTGTCCTTTTTTTAATTTGTATTTTGTTCAATGCATAAATTAGAATTCGTTGCTATTGCAAGTGCAAAATAGAGGCTGAATTCTGTAGACAAATTTTAGACTAAAAGCAAAGTTTCACTGGTTGACTCTGAGTTGGAGTGTGGGTTTTTAATCTTAACATAATTCACAGTGAGAGAGTCAGTATGAATACCAGAGTGAAAATTAATTAGAAGTTTTGAAGCACAAACATAAAATATAGATGTAGTCTTGATCTCAGATTCTTACACTTCAAAGATGATGTCTGAAATTATGTTTTCAGATAAAAAAAACAACTCTGATTGCATTTAAATGTTTACACTTGTGTCTTTTGACCTGTATGTGCTTGTCTGCTCTTCAGTGGACCAAGAGCTGGGTTTCCAGGACAAGTACCTCTTCTACCGTTTTCTTGATGATGAGGAAGAGGACACACCGTTGCCTAGTGAGGAAGAGAAGAGGGAGAGTGAGGAAGAGCTGCCAGAGACCATCCTCTTCCTCGCTCAGATTGGACCTGACGCACTGTTGCGCATGATCCTCAGGAAATCGTCAGTCACTCAATAGTATTTCTCACATCACACTGGCAACACATTACAGTTCTTTATATATAATACTTTGAATTAAATCATGAAAGATCATCTCACCATTCCTGGCTTCCTGCCACATTTTATACATCATTTATAGCTCTATATTTTTTGTATTTCAGTTATGCCAGACAGTTGGCATATTGAATCAAATGTCATCCAAAACCAACAGTAACATACAATATATAATAATAATAATATGACCAAATCATCTGTAGTCTCTACTTTTGAAACAACATTCCCTAACCCTAACCATTCTGACTAACGTGTGTGTGTGTGTGTGTGTGTGTGTGTGTGTGTGTGTGTGTGTGTGTGTGTGTGTGTGTGTGTGTGTGTGTTTAGGCCTGGTCAGAGGACAGGGGATGACCTAGAGATCATCTACGATGAGCTCCTTCACATCAAGGCCTTAGCTCACCTCTCCAACACTGTGAGTCAGACGGTCTACTTCTCTTTTAAAGGGACAGTACAGACTTTTCACAGTACAGGCTGTTAATTCGCCACAACCACTTGCTACAGACTTTTTGTGTTTAAGACTAGAGGGAGACGTTGTTGTCACTGTCAGCAACCCTCCCACCCGTGTAATGGGACACACTGTTACACACAATCTGCTCTGTGTTGGCAAGCGTTCACCGTGTGGAGGAGGTCTTAAGTCTGTACCGGCTCCAAAAGTGTTTTTGTTTTTGCTTGCATATTCTATACAGAGCATTTCCCTGCCAGAATAAATATTACATATACAACTACTAGATGCAGTCACATTATTATACTACTATAAGTTACATGAAGCACATTTCAAGAGTTGACAGTTTCCCACCCAAAGGGCTTAAATCACAATATTTTTAACCAGTTTTTAGTCCCACTAACAAAGCTGCTTTCAATCAATTTGATAACTTTGTTATTATTACGTACATACAACAAAACATTATTTTGTCATTCCAAGATCATGCAATCTGCTAAAAATATAAAATTGTCTGTGTGTGTTTATATAAAAATAACAGTAAAGGTTATTTGCAAATTTCAGCAAGGTAAGGTAATCCAGCAAGTGCATGCTGTTTCATACTCTGTGAACATACTGTAGAAACAGACATAGAGATGCAAAGATACTGTATATCTTCAAGGGCAGAAATAATGTAACTTATCCTCATGATGGACTGTGAGGACTCCCGGGTCACTTTGAATAATCCTGAAAAACCCTGATCTGTGCATTTTCCTGTTCCCACACATATTTCTGCAGTGCAGCAAAATCCAATACGACCTTAGTTTTGAAACCGTATTCTGTTTTGCAGGTGAAGAGGGAACTGGCAAGCGTTGTGATCTTCGAGTCACATGCAAAAGCTGGAACCGTGTGTGAGTTTTCACTTTGTTCTTAAAATACATTTTTGTTTGTGTACCTATTGTGCATCTGATCTGCACCCTGGTTTTCAGGGACAACATCTGTACATGAATTGATAGAGAAGTGCCACTGTTCCTGGAATATAAGAACTGTGTTCATAAGACATATAGGGCATGTCTTAGTACTGCAAAAAAATATTGATGCCTTTATTTGTTGCCTTGTGGTAGTGTATGCACATGTTTTCTGATGCATAGGAATAAAGAATGCTATGATGACAATTAGTGAATTACTATTTTACTGAAGAAAACATTTTGTTTCTCAGGCAAATTCTGCAGGTATAATGAGTGAATGAATGTCTTTATTTTATGATTTCCAAGTGTATCTGTAGACATTTATTTTTTATGGACAGGATATCCAGTGATATCTTTAGGAATTATAAATCACATTGAATGTAAAAATATGTGTATCATTTCTGTGTGTGTAGATTAGACTGAGTTATAACTACAAGGACTACGAATTTTGACACGACACACGCCTCACGTCTCTCCCTTCATACCCCCCTCCTATAGAGGGGGTTTACAGATTGAGCATATTTGTCATGAATGTGGGGTAATATGTGTTTGTTCTTTACCTTCCAGTGTTCAACCAAGGAGAGGAGGGCACATCATGGTACATCATCCAGAAGGGCTCCGTCAATGTGGTTATCTATGGCAAGGTGTGTGCATACATGCTTGAATGCCTTCATCCACCTACATACTTATGTTTTCTTTGTTTGACACATGAGCATTGTTGTAGTTTTCTGCTTCATTTGATGATATTTCATGTGTATGCACTGGATTAACATGCGTAGCTCATCATGTCTGTGTGGAGCAGACCAGCAGGCTTGGAAACACCAGCAGTGGAGTTTGGCAAAGTCTGCTCAGCTCACCGTGAATCATCACTATGATTAAATGGCTTAAGGGATTGTATGCATACACAAATTCACACCACACAGCCACTGTAGAGGCAGATGTACTGTACACGCTCATGTGTGCATCCGCACATTTATCACGCGTACATACAGAAATGCTCTATGCACACATACAGGCATGCATGTGATCCATCCTAGTCCTGAATGCTCCTGCTTCTTTCTGATTTTTCTTTAGGGTTTAAGAACTAATAAACTCTGTCTGTGTCTGTGCTTCTATGTACCTTGCTATGTCTTTGCATACGTGTGTGTGTGTCTTAGGGTGTGGTGTGTACACTCCATGAGGGTGATGACTTTGGGAAGTTGGCCCTGGTTACAGATTCACCTCGTGCTGCCTCCATTGTCCTGAGAGAGGACAACTGTCACTTCCTTCGTGTAGACAAGGAAGACTTCAACAGGATACTCAGGGTAGGTGGACAAGAGCTGGACATTTATCCTGAGTCTGATGGGTAATTACATTAGAATCAAATTATTCCCTTTGTTCCAAACTGTTCTAAATACTGTTATTAGCAATGTATATTCACAAAGTCACTGCAGAGTCTACATTCTTTAACCAGTAAATCAAAGGTTAGATGCATTGCATTGAACACCACCTTAAGGAAAAGGAAAAATATATATAGATCCATTCATTCATGCTGTCTGAGGCATTATACTGCACTGTGTGCCTGGTAATGCCGTCTCACAGTGATGTTTGTCTCCCTCCTCTGGCATATGAGTTGTATTGCATTTTAAATGTCACACTGTATCTTCTTATTCCACACACAGTGATAACTGTATTGTGGATTTTGTACATGCAGGATGTGGAAGCCAACACAGTGCGTTTGAAAGAACATGAACAAGCTGTGCTGGTGTTAGAAAAGAGTCCTCGCACCTCCACCCTGGGAAGCATCAAGTATGTGTGTGTGTTTGGGTGCACATATCTACACACAGTACCAACAAATGTTCATACAAACATAGCTAGGAGTAGACAAAAAAAGCAAGAAAAACAAAATATTGCTTATTTCTCTCACTGTCTTGTGTAAAAGTGGCTATGTGTTTTTCTATTAATGCAACACTTTGCATCCTCTCAACTTCTGAAGGTACACTGTGATATCAGGAACACCAGAGAAGATTCTTGAGCACTTCCTGGAGACCATGAGGATGGACATACATCACAGTGAACCAGGTAGCCGGAGAAAACTATGAAACGAAGGCCAGCAGACCTAAACTGGAAAGATGATGGCTGAGATTATTGTGTGTCATATGCTGAATTTGAAAAGTGTATTGAGAGCTACTCATATTGCATAAACGTGTAAACAAAAATGAATTCATTAGTATTTTTCCTCTAAAACAGCACATCTCTGTTGAGCCTACATTATTCATTGATATTTATTCAGTGATACTATGTTGTATGGTATGTACCATGGATTTATGTAATAAAATGTCCCTTTTACCTCAAGTTTTAAATTCACAATCGGAAAGGTTGGGCACACTGAGTTTAGATAGGTTTCCTCTCAACTCATCCCTTAGTTAAAACCCAAAACACAGATCATTGTGTCAGATTACCATACCAGGGACCAGACAGCTAAGAAAGATGAATGGGTTAATGATGAATGGTATTTTCACAACCTTTTGAGCCTCTTGGTTCTATTGCACTTCATTTCCTCCCTTTCCCCTCTGACCATCTTCCCTCTTGCCCTCTCTATTTTTCTTCTCATCTGTTAGACCCAGCAGTGGATGATTTTGTCCTCATGCACTGTGTCTTCATGCCCAACAGCCAGATGTGCCCTCTACTCATGGCACAATATCCTTTCTGCCTTTACTCTGTCTTGCTCTTTCTGCCTTGGTATGGACTCAGTATTTCCTTTTATTTTTAATTCATACTTTCTGTGATACTCATTTAACCAGATGCACCTACAAATTTCTAACAGTAGCCAGCATGTTATGTTGACAACGTGTCCAATGTTTGCTGCATACTATATCAGTGCTACTGACAGCATCTTGGATTGTGCAACTTACAGTTCTGCTTAGGGAAGCGCTGAAGCAGCAGTTGACCATCCAGCACTAATGAACTGCTGACTGACTGCTCACCTCTTCACACCATAGTATGAAGTTGTAATCCCAGCTGAGAAGGTCTTTTCTTGTTGTCTTAGTCATTGTAGTGCTCAGCGACTTGTTTTACCACTGCTGCACTGATCATTATACATAATAAACAGTACCCTTGTGTGGTACCTGGATGTGGTGAAAAGGCTTAATTATGGCCTTGAGTCGATTCTCCACAAGTATCAGTTCTATTTTCATTAAAGCGTTTAGTTCTCGTCATGTGTTCCCTGATCAAGTTGTATGACAGTTGAATGAGCTTGGGGAGCTACACTGCAAATAGAAAATGTGCTTGAATCGTGCTATGATAGGTTTAAACACAACTATATCTCTATCTAATTTTGTTTGAGAACCTAACCTTTATCTTAAACTGCAAAAAAATATGGATTTGGTCGCCTTGCTGATTTGTTGAGATGCATGCTGTGGCCGAAAGGTTTTGAGCACCGGATGAGCAGCTGACAAACTGGATCTCTCTGTGTTTACAATCTCAGAAACATGAGATCTATTTATTTATTGATCTTTGTATTTATCTTTAACCTTGTGTGCACCTACCATGCGGCATCTCCGCCTGGCTCTGAACAGGAGAGGTTGGAGTATGCGCTCAACAGTAAGAGGAGGGCCCTCATTCTGGCCCTGCGCTGGGCCAACGCACACACATACCTGCTACAAGAGGAGCCTGCTGCAGTCTCGTTCCTGGAGGTAAACATGAGCAAGCTTTCAAATGCAGTAAATTACTCACACCGATCCTGTGCATGGTCTGAGGGCAGTTCTTCCTCTCTGTCTCTCTGCAGGAGTTGTATGGAAGTTTATCAAATGATTCTCGGATGCTGAGAGCTCTGAAGGACTTGGTTCCTGACCTGGAGAAAATCATCAAATTACAGTATGTTTCTCAGCCCCTACACATTAAACTTTCTCTTGATGTTTAATGCCCAAACCCAGCCCAATTTATTTATTGAATAATTTTTTGTTGCTACACTTTTTTCACTTTGTAGTTCAGAAGAAGCCAAGTCAACAAAAAAGGTACGCCCAGACTACAGTTTTTTTTTTAAATGTTGGCTGCATCATTATGATGTGGACACTGACACATTGCCCCATTTCATTTAACAGAAAAGCCTAATACGACAGTTCAGCAACGGAGAGGAAAGGCTGCAAAAAAAACAACCCATTAGGAATCAGGATGACAGTAAGTGTGTGTGTTTGTGTGTGTGTCTGCTAATGGCAGAACTTCCCAACATTAATGTTTGCCAGATTGCCATTAAGTTTTAATGAGGGTATTCATGGTCCTGGGGAGATGAATTCTAACATTACAGTTATCCCCTGACCTCTTCTGTAAAGCCACCATCACACCAGAACCAAAATTCATAGTTTTACACCATGTCATGACATTTTCTGAGTAAAAGTATGTAAAATCTGAAATCCTGAGTACAATGAATTTTCCTGCCATTCATGTGTGTGCAGCAGCTGACTAGTGTCTGGTATGACTCATAGGTTATGGTGCACAAAGCTGGGAGCAGGAGTAACTATTTTGGTATAGACACTGGGTGAGCAGCTTTTATTGCAAGGAATAGGCTCCCATATTTGGATTCATACATCCATGACAATGAAAAGCAAGATCTTCAGTACGATGCTTGTTGTATCCAACTGTTTTTTGGGTGTAATAACCATCACAACCTTTAAGGCTGCTAGTCGGGCTGTAGACTTTACATCGTGTTTTGCTTGTTGTGGACAAATGCATCTTCATCTTGGACATTTTATCCATCACAGATCAGATGTGGCCACATACATATTGTATTTGAGTATTATTTTTGCATTGTGTCTAGTCCTACTGAAGGTGTACTGCAGTGATCACACATACACAACTATCCGGATCGCTGTGTCAGCGACAGGAAGAGAAGTGATCGGCGCTGTGGCTGATAAACTTGGCACAACGGACGAGCTCCTGTTGGTCCACCTCAGCGCCGCTGGTGGTAAGAAGACAGTTTCGATTTAGATGGGAAAGACATGTTCAACTGTGACATCACCAACAGACTGATGATCTGTAATTTCAGTGGCTTCAGTAGATGAATAGAACCTCAAACAACTGGTGCATATTTTCCTAGTGTCTTTGAGTTAGTGTTGGGAGGTATCTGGGTGGTACAGCTCAACTATTCTCTCTATGTGTTTCAGAAAAACAAATGTTGAAGCCTAATGACGTCTCAGTGTTTTCTACTTTGGGCATCAACGGGCGATTATTTGCCTGTCCTCGAGACCAGCTCAACAGTCTGGTAAATGTTTCCCCTGTTTACTTCGAATATGTTTTTATTCATCTGTTTCACAATACTAAGGGTGATATTTGAGCAACAGTTAAGAATATATAGGAATATATACATTGACAAATTTTTTACTTTAACTTAAAGTATATTGGACATTGAACCTACAAACCAAAACAAGAAACCAAGAGTGCTGAATGTAATACTTGTCTTAGGTTTTAATACATCTTTGGCCAAAACTACATGTGTAAAATGTGTGTGAACCTGTGAATACTCACTATTTATATTCTTTTGTGTGCTTGCACATTTGTGGGTTGTGTGTCTCAGACTCCTCTTCCAGAGCAGGAGGGCCCCTCTGCAGGCTCCATGTCAACGTTTGAGCTGATGAGCTCTAAGGATCTGGCTTACCAAATGACCATGTTTGACTGGGAGCTCTTCAGCTGCGTACATGAGGTATATCGCACAGACACACTAAAAACAACCTCAGGCCATTACAGTGTTGTGTAGGGCCTAATTTTACACACCAGAAACAATCTCATAGTCAGATAACTGTGTCGGTCCATACATATGTAACCTTTTACTGCAAGTTGGCTTTTTACAGGCCTTCTCCTGTGCTGGTGCAGCATTATTGTTCTTAACAAAAACCCTGCAGGACAAATGCTTAATAGATGCATGGTGGCAGGACCTGTCCATTGGATTAACTCTAAACCTGCTGCTCCTGTTTCCTCCCTCTTCTCCCCAGCACGAGCTGCTCTACCACACATTCGGCCGGCAGAGCTTCAGAAGAACCACGGCTAATTTGGATTTATTCCTACGGAGATTCAACCAGGTTCAACTGTGGGTTGTCACTGAAGTCTGCCTCTGCGGACAGCTCAGTAAGAGAGTCCAGCTCCTCAAGAAGTTCATCAAGATAGCCGCACAGTGAGTAGGACTTGCTGGTCCTTCACACACTTCATACTGTATACACATTGTTTTGTACACATGCACTGAGATGAAGACTTTCTTATATACTTTAGTTGCATTCACTTTATTTCTTGCTTCTGTGTGTGTGTGTGTACTTGTCTGTAGCTGTCGAGAGTTTAAGAACCTGAATTCATTCTTTGCCATCATCATGGGGATGAGCAACCCTGCTGTCAGCAGACTGAGCCAGACGTGGGAGGTAAACATCTTCTTCGAAAAACCAATTAATCTGAGTCTAGATCTTCAGCGAACCTTGTTTGTATTCTGCTGTTGCTAAAGTACTACATTCATGTCTCCTGTCACTGAGATCTTATCTGTTTTTGGCAGAAACTCCCCACAAAGTTTAAGAAGTTCTATGCCGAGTTTGAGAGCATGATGGTAAGCTGCATTTCGAAATCTTTTAAAACACATTTAAAGTGGCTTTTGATTATATATTTAATGGGTCAGCTGTCGTCTCAGAGAAAAAGAGATACTTTGAGTACCAGAAATGAAGTTCCATTCATCACAATTATACTGGGTTGGCAGCAGAAATATCATTGACATACCTAAAAACCTGAGTGAATAAAAGCAGAATAATAGCTAACTAAATGTATATATATCACTAGTGTTAATCAAGAAAAGTAAATAGTGTTTTTAATAAACACATTTAAATGTATTAGATATTAACTCTATTAATTCTTCTGATGACAGGACCCATCCAGAAACCACCGGTCCTACCGACTCACTGTTACCAAACTGGAACCACCAATCATCCCCTTCATGCCCCTCCTTCTCAAAGGTATGACTCACTGTGGAGAATGTCTACATGTCTTTATGGGAGCACACCAGTTGCTATATCATATAGGAATTCATTATGAGACACGGCTACCATTAAATTTAATAAATGTTTTTTTTCAGATATGACATTCACACATGAGGGCAACAAGACATTTATTGACAATATGGTCAATTTTGAGAAAATGGTGAGTTTCTGATAACAATGAAAAGGCAAATTATTTATTTATTTATTTAGCTTAAGTTATATGCCAATTTTTAACAGTGTTATCATCTTCCTCACTCATGCGTGACTAATATGTTAATCTCTTTATTTCATTAGCGTATTATAGCTAACACGATTCGGCAAGTGAGGCATTGTAGAAGCCAGCCTTTCAGTAAGTGGCATGTTATTGATCAGTGCACCTACATTACATTTGTCTGCTGTCTTTGCAAATATTCTTTCTAATGATGCGTTCTCTTATCCTGTCCTTTCTCTTACTGCGTTAGATCCCGACATATGCCAACCAAACAAAAACCAAGCAGAGGTACGGGGTTACGTTAGGAAGCTCTGTGTGATTGACAACCAGAGGGCACTGACGCAGCTCTCCTACAGGCTGGAGCCTCGGCGGACATGAGTTCCAAATCTTCCACCACCATCGCCTTGTCTGTGACGTTAGCATAAAACAAACAAACAACAAACAAAACACACAAATTACCTGGATAAAATAACTCAACACACGTGGACATTCAGTAGCAAATCACAACAGTCAACGACTTTAGCACTATAATGGACTCTTATGGATCAAGGACTTATACTGTGCCATTAAAAGCCTCTTCTTCCTGGACAGACAAACTGTTCAGCTGCTCCTGTCGCTGTGTCTCAGCCCCCAGACTGATGGTTTATACCATACTAGCTATTACTGTTTGGGACCTGTTAGATAGAACTGTAATGTATAGAACTTGAATCAATATCCTGCATGACTGAACTTCATAGGCTCTGTGTTCTATACAGTGGATTTCTATCGAAGTGTCCTGTAACGTTGTGCTACCCCAAAATAAGCCCTAGTTTACAATATATTACTGTATCTGCCTGTAAAGCAAATCTTACTCTCCTGACGGTCCTACTCATAGACGGAAAACACACAAACTGTAGTGAAATCTAGATTCCTCATTTTCCCTGTTCAATATACGGATGAATATGAAATCTGAGAGTACTTATTTATTTCATAATCTACAAGTATGTCAAAGTCTTTGAGAATCTTTAGGATTTGATGTCCTTTAGGTGAATATCAGTGTCCCTTAACTAGTCAGACATTTTCAAAACTACTTAACAGAGCATTAGTTGAATTAAAGCCCTAATGGTATTACAGTGTTCAAATTTGTCACTATACTATTGCGTTTTATTTTTGCATTGGAGGAAAACTCCTGAAGAATATAAATAATTCTAGATGATGAAGTTGCTTGGTCGGATCTGTTCTGAGGTCAGCTGTATAACCAAATTGTACTCCCTTGATTTGGAAGCACTGACTGTGGGTATGGAGTCTAAAAGCAACTTCTACTTCGAGAGGAAGTCTTGTCATCTCCCAGTTGTGTTCAGTCCCTGTAGTTTTATTTTTGTATATGTGGGTGTAGACTTTTTGAGTGTGTTCTTGACAAATGTCATTCATTTTCCTTTTGATCTCAGGAGCTTTTGATGTGATGGTGTGTGTCGAGAACTGCCGTGAGGCTGGCTTCCCCCAGAGCAGCCTGTAACTGTACTGTATGTGTAGTCTGCCTTGTAAATAAAAAATAGCTAATTTAACAGTGCTAATGCTCTGATCACGTTCTTTAGAGTTGCTGTAAGTGTCTTTTATCTCTGTCAAAAGTAATTTTGCTCCTTTTTAGCTTTTGATTTTTGCAAGTCATCCAATTAATTTTGTATATTCACGTCTCTCCTCATCGGACAGGGCCTCCGGTTGAGAAAGACAGGCTAGCTACATAATGACCTCTTCACAGTGCCATCCATCCAGTGGTCAGACTCTCAAGAGAATCAAAATCATCAGTTTATTACATCCATTACTTTTGTCCTCTGAGGTGTAATAATTCATTACAGCTTCTCGGAGCTACCAGTAAGTCCCCAGCCTTTTAGTGGTGCTTTATTTATTCAGTGAATCACTATGAAGCTCTGCTTTTGCACTTGATTACTGTCAACAACTGAGAATTGTAACTAACTTCCCCGAGCTGATCTCACCTGTCCCCACACAGTGATGTCAGTGCGGCTATCTTGCTTGATGATGTCACTGGGTCATTCCTGTCGGGTTGAGTAACACGCTGTCCCTGCCTGGCTTCTCGGGTGAGTGTGTGTGTTTTTAGCTGCTGAGTGTGTGAGAGATGGACTTGGGTATCTGTGACCGTCAACCTTGTTGCTAACTGATTTACTGTGTCTGACACGCTATAGGCTGGAGTTGTATATCTCTGTCTATCTGTGTGTGTGTGTGTGTGAGTGTGTGTGGTGTATGGAGATCTTTATATAGCCACAGTTATCCAGGAAGGAGGAATGCCCTGGATGCCAGTGACCATATTTGAACAGTGTGTCTGCTACAGGCTGACTGCACACACTGACTGCAAACTGTAATTTACACACACTCAAACATTCACCTCCCCTTCATCTTCACACTCTGCTGTGTCTGATCTGTATTGCAGTTACACTGGATCACCACTATCAGGCAATGTAATACCTTGTCTAGGAGTGACAGCGGGGCTTCGACTTTTCCTGACTCACAGGGAGCAAACTTCTCTCTCTCTCTCTCTCTTTCCAGCACTTTCTAGTTTCTTCTCTCTGACAATCTCTTCTGCCGACTGACAACATCCACTCCAACCCTGTGGAGGAAACTACCCCGCCTCTCCTTATTTTCTTATCCTTCACTTGGTCCTCGCTGATCCGTGAATTGTATATACTTTTGGGGAAGCAGTTGGTGCTTAAGCGTGCACGCTTTTTGAGCTCCGTGTGTGTGTGTGTGTGTGTGTTGTTAGCGCGAGTCAGTATGCCATGTCGTCCCCTGGCTCGTCGTTTGTGCAGATAAAGCATGAGGACCTGCTTTTCTATGAGAACTGTGGAGGAGGCAGTTTCGGGAGCGTCTACAGAGCCCTCTGGATATCCCAGGACAAGGAAGTGGCTGTGAAGAAGCTTCTGAAGATTGACAAAGAGGTAAGAGGGAAGACACACACATACACACACACATACACACACACACACACACACACACACACACACGCACACTGAGCAATCATAACACTTGTGCGGCAGAGTCACACACAAAATTAAACATCCAAATCTGCTGTCAGTTATAGCCTCTCCTCTGTGGCATATCACTGCTCCAAACTTCAACATGAATCAGTGTCCACTCATTTCCCAGATTCTCTAGATTGAACTCAAAGCCCCCTCCCCTCCCTCCCACTCTCCCTCCCTCCTCCTCCTCCCATGTTGTCTGCCGTTGAACATGTGTTTACTTTAAACATACTTCAGTGTGTCCCCCTCCTCCCCACACTCTTTTGTGCATGGAGTAGTTTTATTTATGCCAGCACTCCCCTGTTCCTCCCATTGTATGTCAGGGCGAGGTGTGTGGTCATTAAGGGGCTGTAATGCTCCGCGGTCCAGCCCGGGTGGATCTCCATGAGTGTGACCCCGATGGTAATCCAAACATAACTTCCCTCCATGTTATTAATACTGCTGTGGTGGAGGTTCACAACGCAGCGTCAGGAGATTAGGGCGACCTGTGGGTGAATCGGGCACGGTGTTACTGTTGTGGCAACAGGTTTTAAACAATGCAACGAAAAGTGTTCAGAAATTACAAAGACAATCAAAGGTTATGAATTTAATACACTGTCACACATGATCTGGCTACATGAAACTAGCGTTTGATTTCTTCTTTGACTTACTTCTCTCACACTCACTTTCTCACACCCACACACAAACACATGCAGGGTGGGCAGACACTGTGAAACTGTGTGTGCAGTTGGAGTGTAAATACAAATTGATGGATCATGGGCTGAGCTGCAGCTTAGTGGATTCTTCATGAATGTTTTCCTGCAACACTTCTTGTGAAATGGAGCTGCTTTTGAACATTAAAATCATATTTCAACCGATCTTTGATGTCTGCACAAACACTATACTAACTCACACTGTGGCGGCAGAAGGATTGAAATCATTCATACTTCAGTAAAAATAGAAACACCACTCTATAATAATTACACTACTGCAAGTAGAAATCCTGCATTCAAATTGACTTCAGTAAAGGTAAAGAAGTATTTGTGATAAAATGTACCTAAAGTATAATAAGTAAAAGTACTCATTATGCAGAATGACCTGTGTTATATTATTGGATTTTTACTATTAATGATCTATTACAGTAAAATGTTTGTGGAGGTGGAGTTAATTTCACATACTGTAGTTTAATCTGTGCAAAAGTGGATTTGTTTCTTTTAATGTAAAGTCTTAATCTGAAAAGTAACTAGTACATAGCCAGATATAAAATAAATAGTGGATTAAGAAGTTTGATATATCTCTGCAATGTAGTGGAGCAGAAGTATAAAGTGGCTTAAAATGGAAAATACAAATACCTTAAAATAGTACTTCAGTATTTGAGTAACTGTACCTAAATATTACTTTCCATCACTGTATTCACAAATGTAACATTACCTGTACAATTGCACGCACACACACAGTGTTTGTACACACTGATAACCTCACATGTGGAAAAAATAATGGGAATGAAATAGAAAGCTAAATGGCTCTTTGGAAGAAAAACAAGTTATTCTGATAATATTGTGGTGTTCGATTGCAGTTTTTTTGTGATTTCATAAAATTTATGGTTAGTTATTGTGTTGCTTGGCAACAGTTGCATATTCCACATATGCAGAGGTTATGACCTATATGTCAGTTGAGATTAATAGCATGTTTGTCACACCAGTGTGAAAGGTCTTTGTTTGGACACTCAACCTGTGGTATGACAGAGGTTCAGACATCCCGGAGACACTGAGAGGCTTTAGTTTAAACTTAAGTCAAAAGCTCTAACTTTTAGGTTTTACATCCTATCAGGGATGATTATTTTCTTCTTCTTCTTTTCATGTTTCCTCGCCAGTGCCAGATATTGCAAAACTGAAGTAGGCTGCTAATGAAGCTGTTCATATCCCTCTTGTTTTTCTTTTTCCTCGTCTCCTCGTCCAGGCTGAGATTCTCAGTGTCCTGAGCCATAAGAACATCATTCAGTTTTATGGAGCCGTGCTGGAATCTCCCAACTATGGCATTGTCACAGGTCAGACCCCGTGTGTGTGTGTGTGTGTGTGTGTGTGTGTGTGTGTGAGATCCAATTGTTTAATACCTACATTCATTCAGATAAAGGTCACCTTTTGAAGAAGTGCTCTACCATTGAAGATATGTATTATTATCCTTGGGGTTAAGGTCTGATGGAAACAAGTAACATTAGGTCGGGTCAGTGTTTGAGGTGAGGCGAGGCATAAAAGGGTTAAGGCCAGAGCAGGTTATTCTCTCATATAAATCTACACAAGTGTGTGTGTATATCAACTTTATTAGTTTGTATTTGATCCTGGACGTGCCACTTACGGACACGTTAGCACATGCTCTGATGGCCCACCAGTGTTTATGTGTGTGTTTTGAAGTATCGGTGTGTACTCTGCGCACTGGTTCTTGCTGTGTTTCCTGGCAGGACATTTGTAACTGAGACCAGCATGTTTGGATGTGGTTGTAATCCCGATGGGGTCATATGGTTAAGATAAAGCACCGACACCACCACTGCAAACTTGTCCAGCAATAATTCTCGCTGCAGCTGAGCGTTACCAAGTATAACAATTACTAAAAATAAGAAAGTACAGTAAGGCATACATGAGAGAATTGGTTCGGGAGAGAGATTTTAGTCCTAGTGAATTTGCAAATGGTAATATTTAGTAATTTAAAAGACAGATTTTTCCATTTTCTACCCACCAGGCTGCACAGACCTTTCACTGGACACTATCCTCTGTCTTCCACGTGTCGCTTTGAATTGTCGACATTACAGGAAAATGGGAAAGGTTGAAAGTTCAGAGATAATCTGGATTAGACAGTCAGGGTGTGAAGGTTGTGAACTTTTCCACTGATTCGAACTGGCTCCTCTGTGTTTAGGTATGTGTAGTGTGCAGCACTTAACTGTGTCTGATGTTTCTCACACATTGTAATATTTTTAGGTAGACTACAACTGCATTAATAACTGCATAATAAAAGCTTATATTTATTCCTACAGCAGCTAGTGTTAAAAGATTTTAAAGATCAAACTCAAACAGATATAATTAATTGTTGTCTACTTTTCTGCTCATGGCCACATTGTATAGAATATGTCGCTGTGTACAGGTCCACATGATTTCTCTTTTATACCTGTTGTCTTATGGTGACCATTGCTTGTGTGTGTGTGTGTGTGTGTGTGTGTGTGTGTGTGTGTGTGTGTGTGCGTGCGTGCGTGTGTGCGTGCGTGCGTGCGTGCGTGCGTGTGTGTGTCACTTCTTACAGAATATGCTAGTGCAGGGTCTCTGTACGAGTACCTTTCCAGTGAGCAGAGTGAGGAGATGGACATGGAGCAGATCATGACATGGGCCATACAGATAGCTAAAGGTACAACTGAGGAAATACTAATAAACTGTGTGTCAGGGTTTTATCATGAAGTCTTAAGAGTCAAGCTCCTCAGAGGCACGATCACTGACACAATCCTGTGTTCTGTTTTACTTTACTCATCATGCACCAGATGCAAATGCTTTTTATTTGCATTTTAATCCACATCTCCAACTTGTGTATGTTCACCACCAACAAGCTTCTTCCATTTAACAGGCAAAGTAATTGGATAAAACAAAAAACACAAAAAGCACCATTAAAAAAAACATAGTTCTTAGATTTTTAACCACCACAAAGTAAAAAAAAATAAAAGTTGCAAATGACACCTTTGCTGATGACTCCAGTGATAAATGATGGTGGTGAATTGAGGAGAAAGATTTACATTTTCACATGTTCCCTGTGATTCATTTTAAGGTAATTGAACATTAATAATTTGCGCAGAGTATCAGTAAAAGCATCTCACCACCTAACTTCAGATGAGCCCGTTCATATTTAATCTGTTGAGGACAGCCCTTTGTATTTTACCCTTTTTATTCATTTCATTTGTTTTTAAATGTTGTTTTTAAGCCTAAAATTTTGAATCCAAGTTCAGTGTGAACCTAAAGCTGATCCCAAAATGTGCAAATTTGATATTTTACAATGAAATTGCAGCCAAACCTATCACTAAATAAGTATTAAAAGGTTGTCATTTTTTGGCACTTATTAAAGGATGTCTTTCTTTCAGGGATGCATTACCTCCACGCAGAAGCTCCAGTCAAAGTCATTCACAGAGACCTCAAGTCACGGAACGGTAACATTTGACCGCAATCGCCTTCTGATTCATTCCTCAAACTCTCAGCTTCTTTTTCTCTTGCACATCTAAACACAAGTTCCCTTTGCCATTTGACTGCTAGATATAGTATGAATGCATATAACGTCACACAGAATTGACTGGTTCCTCTGTTCTCTCTTGTACAGTGGTGATGACAGCAGACAAAGTGCTGAAGGTTTGTAACACTGATCTTGTGATCTATGGACAAACACATACTGTATTAGTACATTAGTTTCACCCTGTTCAGGCACACAGCTTTTTGTTTTCCCTCATTGTTCTCTCTCTGTTTTTCTCTCACTCTGTTGGGATTTCAGATTTGTGATTTTGGGGCATCTAAGTTCCTCTCCCACACCACCCACATGACGGTGGTGGGCACTTTCCCCTGGATGGCTCCTGAAGTCATTCAGAGCCTGCCTGTGTCTGAGACCTGCGACACCTACTCCTATGGGGTGGTGAGTTGGTATCACTGTACAAATATAAGTATTGTAAGGCCAGTAATCAAACTTGTCTATTCAGACACCATCAGAACTATTCAAGAAAGCTATAGAAAACAAATGAGACCCAAATATACTGTATTTGGAGCAACCAGCAGCACATCAAAGCACTCATGTCTGTCTGAATGAGCCAGCACAGTCTCTTCTGTGGCCAGGTGCTATGGGAGATGCTGACTCGGGAGGTTCCTTTCAAAGGCTTCGAAGGGCTGCAGGTTGCATGGCTGGTGGTGGAAAAACAAGAGGTAACAGACACACACACACACACACACACACACACACACACACACACACACACGTGAGCACACCTTTTTGAACACTCTCTAAGCATGTAGACCCACCAGAGTTTGAGAAGGCTGGAGGAACAATGCGATGCTCTCATGGTTTCCACTGTGAGCTGGTGAGGCTGAAGCTGGGTATTTTTAGGCCTGATGTCAGTTCTCTGCTCTTGTAAGGCCTGGATACACAGCAGTGGAGCTCGGCCAGACCCCCCCCCCCCTCGGCTAAAGCCTTTACGAGAGAGAGAGAGAGACAGACAGACAGACAGAGAGAGTGGGGGGGTGGGGGATAGAAGAAAGACTGCAGCGATGGGAGGGTTGATTCAAGAGGTTTATGGGTGGTGGGGGATGATGGTTACACAGTGTATGTGTTTCAGTTATTGACGTGGCTGAATCCACTTCAACAGCCACACACACTCACACACACACACACACACACACACACACACACACACACACACACACACACTGGGGGCCAACAAACAACTCGGAGAACATGATTCCTGCGTAGTTGTTGGCTAATCTCCAAATACTCTCCCTAAATAACTCACTCTCTCTCTCTCTCTTTTGCTTTCCCAGTCTCCCTCTGATTTTCCCCTCCACTGCTATACCTCTTCCTGACCCTCTAACTTGCCCTCTCTCCACTCCACAGTCAGTGATATTTTAGGATTAATCCCCACAGAAAACTGTTTCCATTTGCTGCACAGTACTATGGAGCTGTCTGGGCTCATTCAGAGCTCTGGTGATGCCAGGGGATTTTTAATGTGGGAACATTATCTCAGTGGCATGGTGCTGCAGTTTACAATGTTACAGAAAGATAAACACGGACCCAGACATTTTTATATTTTCCTATTTTATGCCAAAACATTTCACTAGAGTGCACATTTTAAATTCAACACATGGTTGAACTTAACTACAATGTAAATCTATAAACACATAAAATAATCTGTTAAGAGTCCCCCTGTCTCATTATGTGCCTGGGTGATGGGTTTCCACATAAAAACACAATCTTTTCTGACAGAGACCAGTTATGGTTATTTTACATTGGACACTTTTTCTCTGTGCTTTTATCAGTGGTTTGAAGTGGGTGAAGTGGGGTCTGGTAAGGTGACATTGAGTTTTAGCAATAATTGATTCAAAATGAGACAACAGTTATTGATGTTATTTTATTCATTGTCTTTCAGTTTTTGAGTGTGATAATGGCATGCCACTGTGCCGTACAGGCTCACAGAGCAGCAAGCATGGCTTTAGGATCATAGTCTTGTTTTACCTTTGACTGTTACTAATTAACTCATGAATATTTAATGTTTCAAAGAAACACTTTCAGTTTTCAGGGGCTTTACGTTGCTTTTTAATAGGTTATGAAAAAAAAAAATAAGGTGGCCGGATATGACATCTGTAAAAAGTAACGGCTTCTGCTTCTTGTGTTTGTGTGTCTGCATATCTAGAGGCTGACCATCCCCACCAGCTGTCCAGCAAGTTTTGCTGAGCTGATGAGAAAATGCTGGCAAGCAGACCCAAAGGTAAACTAAGGACGGATATGATGATCTCATTGAAAATTATATTATGCCTCACTTGTATGCTTTTAAAGATAATAAAAATAGGTACAACAGGTTGTTATTTTGGTTTGTTTGCTTGCATCTTCAGGAGCGTCCACAGTTTAAGCAGGTGCTGGTAACCCTGGAGACGATGTCTAACGACAGCAGACTACCGGACCAGTGTAACTCTTTCCTACATAACAAGGACCAGTGGAGGTACACACACACACACACACACACACACACACACACACACACAGTTACACACACATACAATCACAGCAGTGATTGTATCTGCACTGTGTCTGAGTATGAGATGTCATCTGTAATTTGTATACAGTAAAGTCTTGGTCTTTTGTTTGAATGACAAATGCAGTCTGTAGTTTACTGTACTCCAAATAAAGCTCAATATGTATGCACACAAATGAATACACACACACACACACACACACACACACACACACACAAACATCTCTGTGCACTCTTAAGCTCAGGAGAGAAGTTGAATGTGTGACCCTGTACTCTACTTCAGTCTATAATAAGCTCTCTGGAAAGTGTCCATGGAAGAGATTCCTCTACTCCTCCACTCTGCCCTCGCTCCACCATGGGGGGAAAGACAGAGTGGGGGGTGGGGAGGTGGAGTAAGAGGGAGAGGTGGTGGAGAAATCAAGTTTGAACTGAAGAGGAGGAGAAGTTCAGGGAGGAACAGAAATGTATTGGGTGCATGTGAAATCTAAAACACTGAGGATAAAGGGAAACGAGTGGACAAATGACACGAGTGAGAGAGGGGAAGGAAGAAGGGAGAGAGAAAGAGAGAGAGAGAGGGATGGGGGACTGAGCAGAGGAGAGAAGGTGCGAGATTCTGTGCATATTTAACATGAGTACAGCGAGGCAATCAATTCTGAGTGAAGTTTTGGGTACGGGTGGAAAAACTTGGACAAGAGGGGAGGAGGAGAGGAGGGAGGAGGGAAAGTGAGGGAGGTGAAGGGGCGGGATGAATGAATAGGGAGGTATGGCAGTAACACAGGAAGAGGTATGGCTGTGCGTCAGATCTCTTGTCTATATTTAGTTGCTGTGAGAGCTGATTGTGTTTGTGAATGCAGGTTCACAGACACACTCACTAACTGCCACAGTGACCTCTTGTGGTAGCAGACAGTACTGCAGTGAAATATTTTCACTGATGACACGTTGACAACTTTTTGTGGAAACAATATTGTATTCTGCAGGAGTAGTTATGACATTACTAATTTTATTGCCTTGTAACGTTGCCACGGTGTGTCAGAGCTGGAGCTTTGCTTTTGGCCAAGTAAGTGAAGTCATAATTGGTAACTTTCCAACTCCAATCCACATTACATAGAAAATCTTTTTAATGTTTTGAATATGCAGTTTGTCCATAGTGAAAGTCACAAAATCAAGTGTCTTCAGAAAAATTGCACAAATTAAATTAAAATGAATTGTGGATGCTGATGAGACAGTTTTTCCCTTAATACTACATAATTAATATTAACCAAATAAATTGTGATTTGTCGAAACAGTGTTAATGGATGAAAGGCCGTATTTTAATTGATGTCTGTGCAGTTGTTGTATAATTTTCTGTCAGTATAGAAAGGACTGGTATATTGATTTCTTAAGTATAGTATCCATCATTAGTATTTAGTATATTGTATTTACTTACTATGTAAGTTTTGTACACAAACACTAAAGCAAACCTTGGGCATATCGGTAATGACTGATTTTAAGATTGTCTTTGAAAAGAGTAGTTCATTTGATATTGATAAATTTTAACAATATTTATGTACCTCTGAAACATTATCAGTTATTGTTTCCTTGGTCTGAGGAACTTTTTGAAACTGAATCTGTCATTTGTTATTTATTTGTGGGTGTGGTAAAATTGCTGTTAAAACTAGGCCACAACAGATCACTGATATTCTGTCCACGGATCTGCTCTATGTGCAAATACTACAGGTGTGAAATTGAGTCGACCCTGGAGCGGCTTCGGAAGCTGGAGAGGGAACTTTACTCCAAAGAGAAGGAGCTGGAGGAGAGGGAGAGGAGGCTCAAACTGTGGGAGGAGAGGCTGATGGAGAGGTCCAACATGACTCCCAGTCCGACCTCCCTTCTCATGGAGCGCTCAAACATCTCACCAGTAAGTAAATGTGGAACTAAGTGAATGTAAATCTGTTCAGACAGCTGAAAGCAAAATCATCTTATACCTTATTATGACCTTGGCCCTCCTCTTCCTCCCTTCTCTCTCTGACTTTAACAGTTCTTCAGTTCTGGTTCTTTCTTCCGCTCGCACTCTCAGGACTCCAACAGTACAGGGGTTAGCAGTGCTGGTGTCAGCTGTCTCCTCCGCACCCTCAGCAACGGAGACACGGAGAGGGGGAGCAGTGCGGTGCTTGAGAGGGGGATGGGGTCACTCGACAGCGGGAGGCTACACGCAATGCTCCGAGGGTTGCAGGGGAGGTTCGGAGAGGAGGACGAGGAGGAGGAAGGAAGCGTGGAGGAGAAAAGCTGGGGCCAGAGGGAGAGAGATGATAGTGGGAGTATGGAGGGAGGAAGAGTGCAGGTGACGCTCCGGAGCTTCCCAGGTGGTGTAGTGGAGAGGGAGGAGAGGACATGGGAAGAAGGGGACAGGGAGAGAGGAGGCATGCAGCGGAGCAGGGTGACGACCATAGTGCGCGGATACTCAGGTGGGTTTGGAGAGGCAGAAGGGGAAAGGGAGAAGGAGGGAGGATGGGAGATAGAAAAACTCGGGGACAGGCTCAGTGAGAGAGGAATGGAGGGAGGGATTGAAGGAGGGCGGCTCCCGACCATGTTCAAGGGCCTCCATGGGAGTTTGGGGGGCTTGGGGGACATGCTGTCCTTAGACATGGATGACATGGGGGAGATGGAGAGACTAGGTGACATGGACATGGACATGAACATGGGTGACCTGGGAGTGAAAGTGGTAGGTCATGGAGCCAGGAGTGAGCTTGGGGTCAGGGGTCGCAGGAGTGACGTGGGGGTCGTTGTCCAGGGAGTCAGAGGTGACGTCAGCGAGGCCATCAGCCAAAAGATTAGAGGTGAGGTAGGGGTCATCGGCCATTCGGGGGTGCAAGTGAGCATGCGGGCTTCGTCCAATCAGAACTCTGTGAAGAGCTGCAGTGTGCGGCATGGAACCAAGATCAACATGGCTACTGCAGCCATGGACATGATGGAGCTCGACTGGTCTGACAGTGACTAGAAAACACAGCAGCACCCACACCCACCCACACACACACTGACACACACACGCACAGAAAACACACAGAGGCCAAACTAGAAAGATTTTGACTTGTTAGCACATACAGTATCTGAGCTACAGTATGTGCATTAGAATCTCCAGTTGAAGAAGAGCTGGTATACACACATTTCTTTTGTTAATTTTTTTTATTGAATGGATGAATACTACACCCATGTGTACTGTGAAGTAGGAAGGAGCAAAAAGACAATTCGAGGTTGTCTTGTTATGCTGACAGAATGATTTCACCTGTGTAATTTAATGTGCTATTAAAACTGCTGCATAACATACTGTAAGAGGTACAAGTGTTACAAAATAACACACTTGAATGCCGCTCTAATGAGGCAGCACTGTCAGATTTTTTTTTTTTCTTCCTGCTTATAGGGTATCTTGTTAGTCTGTAGATTTGATTTGTTCAAAACAAGCTTTGACTTTTATCAGTTCTAACTGTGACCTAGTGTGTTTTTTTGGCATTTATCTCTGTATATTTTATCATTTTTCAATAAAAAGAAAAGAAACTTTCTGAAACATTCTGTTCCTGTGACTTTGCTCTAAGTAAGTTAAAAAGGGACATAAACCTCTCCTTATTAACACATGGTACAAATCTACATTGTATAATAAGATAAATTCCCCTCAACCTCTAAATCCTGAGCCCTGACCTCTAAACTCTGTCTCACACACTGAGCAGAAGAGCCACTCCAGCCAGAACCCACTTGGCCGGCCGCTCCCTGGTTTTCAGGCTGAAAGTCCACACATATGTGGGTCCTCTGATCTTGGTCTTGTAGAGCGGACACTCGTAGATGTTCCTGGTCTCCTGGCGGTCATTGGGCACAGCTCGGACTGAGATGACAGGCATGGAAGGGGTCAGTTCCTTTAGACGAGCCTCAGTGATGAATCCAGCCTGAGTGTCCCATCTTGCACCTGTGGAAGGACATGGGTTTAGAGGGGGGAAACAAAACGGGGGAGGATTCTCCATGCTGCCCCACAATAGAGAGGAAATGAAAGACAGTGTTTGTCTACCTTCCATGTAAAGTCCATACACGTATGCACCCTCCCTGGCCGGCTGGTTGAACTCTTCCTTGAACTTCTTGGTCACATCTACTGTCAGGTTCACTTTGTCCAGGGGCCACTCGTTCTTACGCGCCAGAGACTGCATCACCGCTGAAAAATATATACATTTCCATTTACACACAAGTATTACTTGTATTATATATATATACTTAAATACTAAATATAAGTATATGGTATATGGTTACCGGTGAGAAAGGACTGTGGGTTGAAAAGTCCAGACAGCCAGACGACGCTGGGCAGAGACAGGTCCTGAGTCCAGCTGTCCAGCTCCTTACAACGCTGCAACACATCATTATACCTGACACACACACACACACACACACACACACACACACACACACACACACAGAGAATGAGAGAGAAATATTTCGATCGAAGCGTTTGCTACATGCATTAGTATACATGATAGTGCCTAAAGTATCTCAAATAGTAAATACATTATTTTGGAGCATTACTATGCATTGGGCACTATGCAGTTAAATACAGTTCCTTATACACAATATATAACAACAATTAATTGCATTCTCAACAGTATTAAATATATAACTCATTTAGATATGCAAACACACACACACATATACACACACACACACACACACACACACACACACGCACACACGCACACACGCACACACACACACCATATAGCCAGGCTGTAGGTGGAGGGGTAAGCCAGCTTGGTCCAGGTGTCAGGGACATTGTCAAAGAACAAGGCCGTCTGCAGCTTCTCCATCTCAGAGGAGATGGCCAGTTCACCCTATGACAGACATTAATTCACAGAGATTATGGTATGTGAGATGCAAATATTTATATATATACACACACACATACACTGTATAAATAAAAGCATACCTTGAGACCTAGGTCAAGCTCCTTGAGTGAGCGTCGTATCTCAGAGATGAGTGTGTTCATGCGCTCACACTCCTGGAAGCAGACCAGGATGTACGGGGAGCGCTCAGCTGTCTTGGAGGTGATGTCGGACATATTGTACTCTTCTGGTAGCTTTTCCAGCACCTCATCTAAAATAGTTTTCACCTGAAGGTAGGTGGAGTGAGTAAAAGAAAGAGCATAGGAAGAGAATTTGCCATTGTTGATGTGCTCCTCTCCACCTTGTTTCTTTGTATAAACAGATTAAATAGTTAAAAAGGAGTTAATAAATGTGTCTGTATGTTTGTTTGTTTGGGACCGAGTTCTTTTATATATAAGAAAAAAAACTAATCCCTGATCTTAGAGGCTGATCTATATCTACCTTCTCCTCCAGCGTCTGTGAGGCTCCCTCCCCCATCACAGCATCAGGAGACTGCAGCTCCAGCAGAGTGTGAAAAAGGTTATCTGACGTCACCGTCAGGAACTCAATTTCTGCGTTGGGGTGCAGCCCATAATGCACTGGGCTCTCGTGGGGCAGCATCTCATCAATGAAATCATGGTAGCCCTGGAGATGTGTGGGAAGAAAACTGGTGAATGCCATCCATCTATTACTGTTGTCTATTCATAATAAATAACGCTGTAAGTCATTTGGTACTTTTATTAGATATATATATATAAATATATATATAGGTATATATATATATAGGTATATTTAATGTGTGCATTGCCCTTGTGGGACTTGAACTTTGAACCTTTATTTATCCAGTTACAGCTGAAAGGAACTCTCTAATATTTCATTGATTACTTGTTTTATATCCACACAAAGGACACACCACTTAAATGTTTAACCAGGTGTAACTATGAAGGTTAAACTTTTTCAAACTGTATTTTTTCCAGCTACCTGATAGTCCAGGTTGGAGGGGACAACAAACCCGGGAGCCAAAGCAAGCTTACGATCAAACTGGGAAGCGGAACAACAGAAAGAAGATTTTTTTTAGCTTCAGATCAGAGCACAGTACAAAACATAAAATTGTCCGAACCCAGACAGCCAAATTAGCTCGGTCCAAATCTGGCACGTCTGGTTGCCAGACACTCTTTAGTTTGCAGCACAACTGCTACCTTATTTGCACCAGAGCCAGTTTACATTAGGTCCTCTTGTGCTAGAACACAGCCGCCGTGTGTGCTGCCAAACTCTAATGACTACCCGTGGACGATCACATTCTTGTTCATCTCTCTTTGTCTCATTCAAGTACATGTACAAACCTGGTTGGGCTGCATGTATTCTTCCAGGTATGTTCTGCAGAGGCGTCTGTCCCAGTCATCAGTGATGTGTCCTCCATACATGATCTCCCCAAACAGATACCTCAGGTCCTCCCATGGCACCTTCATCATCATAATCATTACGAAAATCACTGCCAATGCAATCACCATCATAATCATCCCCATCAAGCTGTAGCAAACTGTAAAACTGCTCACTACACACCCAGAACGCTCTTACATGCACTTCTCTCCAAGTCAGCCAGTCACGCACCGTCTCATCCACTCAGACGACGCACCCCACCTGTGCATTGGCCTCCAGGTAGTTGTAGAGGACGTTTACGGATATCGTCAGGTCGCCGGTGTTGAAGGGATACTTTCTGTTCCAACCCTGAGGACCGAACTTCCTCCTCTCTGCCACGCAGGCATGGAAATAACACAGAGAGAAGAGGATGGTCTTAAACTCCTGCTCGCGACTGCACTGGTCCAGGATGTCCTAGAGAGGGGCCAATAAATCAATAAATCAATAAAAACATACAGGCAATGTTAACACAAAGCAGACAGCGGAAGCTCACCTGGTCAAAGTTATCCAGAGCAGCGTGCAAATTGGCATGCATGCCCGTGGGAGGCTCATTGGTGATCTTGATAGCGTTTTCCAGAATGCCCTGAGTAAAATATGTAAGATACAAAGATTTACACCTGCATTTAGCGCCACTACTAAAGTGCAGAACTGTAATCAACACACTCATCACGCCTATGTGTATGATACACTATCTCTACCTGTGGGATAATGTGCTCCTGAGGTGTTGGAGCTGACTGCGCGCTCATAAACACTCTGTAGTCGGGATGACTCTCTTCACAGCAGCGCTCCAGGAGCTTCTCAAGTGAACCCAGCCAGCGACCAACGAGGTGGATGTTCTGCGAGGAAATGGATTTGGAAACCCATAATCAAGACTGAATATAGTATATATAGCATGCACAGAAAATGACAGAGTGAAACAGCCAATTGCATTTATGAGACATTAAGGTATTTATAGATATTTTTGATTTGATTCATAAACTGTAAACTAAGCACATTTTAGATATTTAATATTGATAATTCGTTTCTATCCTATGTGTTCTGTCCATCCGGACGTTCAAAGGAAACCCATCTTTCTGGCATCCAGACCTGTAATATAACCCAGTGGCCCTCCTTGGCAGCCTTCTCCATGGCAACCTCTGCCACAGCTTCTTGGCCCTGCCCCAAGGACACATTGTGAAGCTTCCCAAGGTCGATAGTGAAACCAAGCTTCCTTCCTGAGAACACACAGGGCTGAATTTTTTATATGTTGACACAGACTAAAAAACTAACCTTCAGAAAAGAATAGCCTGTTGTTGTTGTTGTTGTTATTATATTTCCAGTGAAAAAACATGCTATGTTACTTTTTCTATGCATTTTCTAAATGGTAAAACACAAGCATTTCTTTATTAACATTTTTACAGCGCTACTGTCACTGCACTGTATAGCAACGTCCATTGTATATATGACTATGTATTTGTGTGCAGTCTGTGTGTGTTTGCAGAGACTTTGCGGACGGTACCCAGAGATTCCACGTCTTTAAGTGGGTCCACTCCAGGAGAGAGGATGAAGAACACAGGTGAGGCTGGACCACTTTCTCGGAAGGATTTTGCAAACTCTGTCTTTCGGCCCTCTGTATACTTAACACCAAGCTTCTCCTCCACAAAGTTCCTAGAGTATGTCAACAAAAAAAAAAGTGATAGAAAAGTGGATAAGAACCTAAACGCCTACGCTGTTAGATGCAGGTATAAACAAATTACAGTTAAGTTTATTTTTTATTATTTTATTAAGTTTTGAGAGCCCTTTATCCATTGCTGGTGGGAAAATAAACATTAGCCATCATCATTATGCAAATATCTTAAGAATAACACAGGAGGATTCAATGTATAAGAAGTAACATAAGTAACACAAGTAAAATAAGAAAATCCTCTGCACCTGAGAGCATAGGTCATACGGTCAGGTCTCAGTGCTCTCATCATGATGAGTTTCTGCAGGGAGCTTTTGCCTTTCCACTCCTGAGGAAACTTCTCCTTCTCCGGACACTCCGACTCCACCATCTTCTTCCAGCGCTTAGGAGAGCCTTCGATGTCCCGGTCCAGACCACGAAACTCATCAGTGAAACTCATCACCTGAGCAAAGCCGAGGAACAGCAGATGGTGATTTATGCTGTCATTTATTCCTGTGAGCCAACAAAAATAACAGTGTGTGTGTGTGTGTGTGTGTGTGTGTGTGTGTGTGTGTGTGTGTGTGTGTTTGCACCTTGATGGCGCTCCACGCTGCGTTGGACAGAAAGTCGAGGGGGCTGGTGTAGTTGTGATCAATGTTAAAACGTAGCAGGAAGTCTAGCTCTCGCACATCTATCTCTTTACTCATCAGGAGCAACTGAAAGTGGGAGAACACAGTTAGGGACAAAACACACACTCTCTCTAACACTGACACACACACACTCGCACCTGGAAGGCTAGCTGTGCAGTGAAGGTGAGCTTGTCTCTCTCAAATAGTCCCCTGCTGATGTAGTTGAAGGTGGAGTAGGTAACACGGTCTATGAGGGTGTTTACTCTGCTCTTCACGTCCTCACAGGCCTCCGCCATCTCAACCGCTTTGTGGAAAACCACATTGAAGGCCTGGGAACAAGGGATGGATGTTTGTTTTCGTTTAATAAATAGTTGATTAGCATCACTGCATGAACACAACATCACAGATTTCTTGTTAAGTTGTATGTTTTTCATCACTGGTTACGCAGAGTGCATTGCATGTGATCTTCACGAGGTATTTAGTGCCATCACAGTGAGAAATTGTATCGATGTGTTTTCTATTAGAATTTAAACTGTAGAGTCAATATGAGCGTCCGCTTCTTTCTAATCCACTTTGTCAGTTTCAGGACTGCGAGTGAATTCTCAGTCTTCCCCTCTGGTTACCTTGAGGCTGAACTGGTACATGGGGTTTATCTTGTTGAGATCGTTCATGATGAAGTAGAGAAGAGACGCTCTGACAGCGACAGGGCGATAGTGTTCTCTGGCTTCATTTATCTTCACCTCGTTAACTTTAGCTTCCAGGACCTGAGAACGAGGGATGAAAAGGACGCAGAGTGAATGAAAAGAGATGGAAAACGTAAAAGGTGGAGCACAGGAGGAGATGTGGAGGGAATATGTTTGGAGTTTAAAAGATGAACTTACTGTGATACTCAATCCACAGTAAGCCCCCCCCCCCCGTTACCTTCATCTCAATCTCAGCAGCAGTGTGCTTGGTGGTCTCGAGCTTCTCCACCAGCACGTTGTCACCCAGGAAGTTGCTCTCTGCAGCAGACAACCTGGTCAGCAGCTCGTCCTCCAGAAGCTTCAGCTCAATCTTAAACATATTCTGCTGTTTGGTCAGTTCGCTCTGCAGGAAGAGCAGACAAACATTTGATTAAAAAAAATCAGATTGAACCAAAACCAACAAAAAAACGAATTACTTTTTGTCATCACTGCCATTATTATATAGTTAATCACTGATATAAAAATTGTAAGAAAGGTGAACCAATTGGCCGTATAATGAAGGGAAATAAGACCCTAATTTACCTTGAGGTGCTCGAGGTCAGGTCTCTCCTGATTCACCACCTGGGCCAGGAGCTGGTCCTCCAGTCCATCCCTGGTCACAGTAAAATTAATGAGGGTGGTTTGGGCTTGAATCTCTGGTTTGTAGTGAGGATTGGCCAGTTTAGTGTGCAGGATCAGTCTGAAGCCTGGGTGGAAGAAACACTCCTTGTCCCCGACCTTTATACAACTGTGAGAGAGAAGAAACAGCCAAGAACAGAAAAAAGAGGAACACGTGGTTGTTTTATACAGTTGTATGTTGCGCACAGACGCTCAGATGTGTGTCCGTGTGTTACCTGCCCTTCTTGATTGTGTGCCGTCCCAGCAGAGGGTCAATAACGGGGTCGATGGTCTCCTCGAGGTTCTCGATGAGGACAGTGTCGCCAGCCACTACAGCCTGTTCTATCACATCTACATAACTGGAACATTTAAATATTAATACATGAAAACGAGAAAAGTAACACTTACACGAATTATGTCACCTCCCCCACATAGAGAAAATAATAGCACTGCTGAAGAATGAGAGTGGCAGACAAACGCTGATGCTAATAGATGTGTTGTGATAGATGCTGTGCTGCCAAACAAACTTAAACCCTTCAAAGTAAAAGCTTTCCCCTCCTATTTCGAAAGTCTTCATGACCACCTGAGGATTTTCGAAGTGGAACGAGAAAACACTCACCCTCTCTGCCCGAGGCTGACGACCTTGAGGCTGCTGCCATAGCGACTCTTGATCCACTTGATGCCCTGCAGCTGAGGGTCAATGAGGAGAGGCCAGCGCTCACCTGAAGCAATGCGCACATGACCCACACATGGAGATTTATCCGTATAGGAAAGAAAACCTCGCTCTGCACTGTTTGTCTGACTTTCATCACCATGGTGATGCGATGTTGTTGATTTAATGCCGCTACTCACAGTTGGTGAGGATGGTCGCATTCTGAGTGGACATTTTGTCTCCAGGTAAGCCCTCGTTGTTCCACTGGGCCACCATTGCATCATCAGTCAGCATTGACACTGGATCCAAGCCTTCTGTCATGGGGATGGGCATCTGATGGAGAGACGATATGGAGACATTAGCAAAGTAAGAACTTATGGTTATACCGACAGGCAGCTGAGGGGAAAACAGAGGGAGGGAAAAGTGGATGGGGAAGAAAAGAGGGACAGAAGATTATCACAACTAATCTTAAAATAGACCTCAGAAGTAAGACATTTTTTTATTTTTGGTAGAATGTGTTCAGTGTTTTGTAGATTGTGACCTTCTGGCTGCGCAGAAACGGCATCCAGAGATTGTCCAGCAGCTCTCTCCTGTACTTCTTGGAGAAAGAGCCGGCATAAGAGATGAACGCTGCGGTGAGGAGGACGTCCCCACACAGTGTGTCCTCCTGTTCATGGTACTGAGCCACTGAGTGGGCCCAACGCACATTCTCACTCTGAAACACACACACACACACACACACACACACACACACACACACACACACACACACACACACACACACACACAGTGAGCATGTACTATTACGAAATACTTCAAAACTACAGGCAAAGCATGAAAGATAGAAATATAGTACAACACATTGCACAATATAAAACATCAAAAATCAACTTTCACAAATCACAAATATCTCCGGATCTCCTCGCGGTCGCTGCTGTGCCCACCTCAAGCCCTTTGACCAGCCGATTGGCCAGTTCTATTGTCTTGTTGGTGCGGTTGACCTCTTCCTGAAAGCGCATTTTCTCTGACGTGGCTGTCTCAAATGCTGTTGTCAGAGTTTCCAGGCTACTGTCCAGCTCCTGAGAAACAGAGGAACAAAGGAAGGACCCAAAAAAAAAACAAATAAAAAAAAAAAAACAGTAGCTTTAAACCACATATGAACCTCTGTCTGGGCGTTGGAAGGGATTCAACTACTAGTGGTTGAAGGTGCTATTAAAGCACTTCCAGCAGGAATTAGTTGGAGAGAAATGGCTGCAGGAGAAGTGTATGGTGGTGTGGCCTGTAAAAGTCACTATAGCAAGTAGTTGGATTATACAGAGGCAGTAGGAGCTTTGTGAAGAAAAAAGAAAGAAGGAAAACAATGAATTTAAGACAAAGAAAAACGGGGAGAGAAAGGAACATATTGCTTACAGCGAGTTTCTTTCTGATGGCTTCCAATTTCTCAGCAGCCTCGGCCAGATCAGCGTTGGCCTGAGACAAACACATCCTCTTCATCTCTACCTCACATAACACCTGGTGATACAACAAACACACACACACATACACACTTTTTTCTGAGAGGGTGTTACAGTATAACCTGTTATCATGACTGGCATCAACATTAGAACTAAATTACCTACAAGATATTAAACAAAAAACAAAAAAGATAAAAAAAAACATTATACATACACTTAAACTCCTACAATAAAGACAGCGGAGAAGAGAGTTGTACTTACAAAAATCTATCCAGGGCAGCACAATAGTTTGGGAAACAAGAGAAAACAACCTATCAAACAACCATAACGCATCGCTGTACAGTGAACAACATCACACGGTGCGGCTTAGCTCGGGTGGCAGCTGGTGTAGATGCGAGTACCTCATGGAAGCGTATGATGTTGATCACCCAGGCGCAGAGCCCCGCAGCAGCCGAGGATTTCTGTCGTACAAACTCAGGGTTGAACTCTGGGTCACTGAGGTAGTCGTCTCTGACACACTTCACTGTGGCCTCGGGGATGTGCTCTTTGTCAAAGTTCACCAGAGCCTGCAGGAAGTCATCCACCTGGACGCACGCATTTGTGTGCAGGGGTGAGTGTGTGTGAGTTTGTGTGTGTGTGTGTGTGTGTGTGTGTGTGTGTGTGTGTGTGTGGATTAAATGAAATGGTGTCATATCACAGTCTCTCTCTATATATAATATGTTCACAGGGTTTTTGGATCAAAATCACTAGTGTGAATAGAGAAGTGGGATAAAATAAAAAGCTACACATCTTATTGGCAATCGACTCTTATAACACAGTGTTTCCTAAAATCTCATTTTCAGTTTTACATATGACTTTCTTTAATTAGGAAAGTGCCTTGTTTCTCTTTGTAATCTGGGCTGTGTGGATCAAGAAAGAAGCAGCACAAAGAACATAAAATATAGAGGCTATAAAACCTGTCACAAAGACTAATGAAGACTGATACTAGTAATAATAGGTAAATTTGAAAAGAGAAATCAGGGACTGCGTAAAGCAGATTTTTCAACTGTTAAAATACCATCAGTCAATACACCATTAGAAGATAAATGAAAACACAATAAACATAAATATTAACTTCCCGGTCGTGTCGACAGCTGGGACAAGATATGAGGCATAAAAACAGCTGCAGCAGTTGTGTTGGATGTGAAACAATGTTATTTCAGCAGTTCGGGGGAATTTATTTGTGATGGACTCTTTGGCTTTGTGGTAGAAAGCCATTAATCTGAGAAACACTACAAGGTGTCAGTGTAAAATATCACCTTGCTCATAACCATCTTGGAAGCCTTCCAGCTGCGGTCTTTGGGGATTCGGCCTTGGGGAGCCAGAAGCACCAGAACAGCTGCAGAGACGTTGGTGACGATAGCTGGAGGGTTGGGGAACGTCCTCAGCTCTGTCAAGTTCAACTGGATGAGACACACACACACACACACACACACACACACACACACACACACACACACACATACACACACACACACACACACAGATTCATTTGGGAGGGCTGCTGGAATGGAGACAACCTTGTAACACCTTTGTCTTTGTTTATTTGCACTGCTCGCGATGAGCACATATAAAAAAAGACTGAATGAAATCAAACACATCAAATCAAATTAATCAGTTGTGGTGAAAGGTTTCATGTCTCCGTGTTTATGTGTGTAGAAAATGTTTTACCCTGTTTAATGTATTGAGGGCTGCATTAGCTGCTTGTAGGGCGGGTTCAGCCTTGGCCAGGTCCTCCTCAGTCTCCTGCTGCTGTTTGGTCACTTTAGCTTGAATTGCTGCCACCTGAACAATCAAAAAAAAGAAAAACAGTCATGTACGAATGGATTGTAGCAGATTTGGCTTATTTCTCTCCCATGTAATTACTCCTCTTCCCTCTCTCCTTGGAGCTCTCTAATAATTTTAATAATACAGGGCTTCTTGTCTATTCTTTTGCATCTTCAGAGGCCCTAGAATCACACACATTCTTACCCTTTGCTCCTCAGCATCAGCCACAGCCCTCTCTTGGTTCAGCTTGTCTGTCTGCTGTCCGATCTTAGCGATGAGAGCTTCGATGTCTGTGTTCCTCTGCCACAGCTCCACCTCCTGCACCGCTAGCTTGGCTTTCAAATCTTCCACCTGAAAAAAAAAAAAAGAAAAAAGTGAGAGCAAGTTGGTAGGATATCTAACTTTGGCATGAATTCAGGCAGCACAGTGAACGTTATCTGACCTGTGTGGCGGTAGACTGCAGTTTCTGTAGACCATTCTCTAATCGTTCCATCTTCTGGGTCAGCTCCGTGCGCTTTTTCCCCAGCAGATTTCCGTACAGCTTCATAAACTCCAGGAAACTCTTTGGGGTGGTGTAGTTGAAGTGCTTCTCATTCTGCTGGTACTTGACACTCACCTGGATGGTGCAGTTATAAAGCAAGAGACCGAGAGACGATGTCAGAGAAGATGTCATGGTTGGTTATCACCCATGGTGCTTTGCAGTAACTCACCTCATTGACGCTGGTGTGGGCGTGAGAGATGAACTCACAGATTGATGCCCTCACATTCGGCTGCAACGGATGAAAACGCACAAAGATTTATGAATTTAACACACTGGCAGCCATTAGCTAAAGTAACCACATTTTGCTAATACCACTGACAAATCTGGTAATATTTCACTTTTGCCATGCAATTGCTTGCTCAAGTTTCTACTCTTAAAACACCAAAAGAGAAGAAGAAGAAGCAGTTGATAGGTGAAAGAAAGTGAATGAATACTAGCTGAATGTGTTGTTACCTCCAGACCAGGGATCTTCTCTATGAAAGTAGAGCTGACAGACTGCAGGGCATGCTGAGGCCAGGGGTGGAACCAGTCTATTGCTGTGCAATTCACCAGAGCTGGAAACTTTCGCGCACGTGTCCGCAACGTGAATCCGACCGGAGAGAAACACAAGACGACCTGGAGGACAAAGAGGATGACGGCCGACTTATTTCACAATTGATAATGTGGTAAAATGTTTCATATTATATTTTGATGCCATATCTTAAATGCTTTTTAATATAACATAATAAATGATGTTTCAGACCTTGAGCTGTCTTCGTATCCTCTCAATAAAGAAGCTCCAGCAGTTGTCTCTGGTATCTATGAGTCCCAGTCCTCTGAGCTCAACGCGGATGGATGTCACAATAATATCCACTTCTTCATCACTAAACAGGTCTGGAATATCCCCTGAATAACACAAACAATAAAGACTCAGAGTATGTATTTCTTCCTATTTATATAACGCTACAGCTTCTCCGAATACAGTTGCTGATGGCATTTAATGCCATTTTATCCCAATTATTTTTCTTGCAGACATTGTGCTGTATTTTAGCTGCAAACATTCAAAATGTCATTCATAACACACTATTTTTGGACAGAATGTGTAAAAAATATTAATTTTATTCCAATCAGATTCATATACCGTCCCATTAATGGAATATAATGTAAGTCAGTGCTAGAGTTTGGCTAGAGTCTGTCGTTTCACCAGCCAGTCTGTGTGAAATGTGCCTTCTCTGCTAGAGACAGAAAATAAATCTGGCTGATGAAATTTTCATTCTGTCGACTGTTAACTGAATGTATGCTCTGAGAGGCTTTGACACGATAAATTCACATGTAAAAGAAGGAAGTTGGCTCATTATTCAGGTTTGACAACAAGAGCTTTTACACACTAAAGCAGAAATCATTTGCTTATCAAAAGAGAGGACACTCATCCCAGGCCGGGGCAGCCAAACCTGAGGCCAGCATATCGTTGATGAGCACCAGGAAGCGTTCATCTGGAATCTGGGCGTCTGTGTGAAGGAACACTGTCCCAATGTTCTTCACCCCCACCTTTATATACAAGGCTGCTATATCACTCTGGACAGGAGGGGACAATGGATACGTTAATATGTCACTTAATTAATCAAGTGAAAGTAGGAAATAGAAAGAGAGAACAATGCCACAGTTTTATTGAGGGTTATTATGTCATTTTGCATCAGTTTCGCATGTGTGTGTGTGTGTGTGTGTGTGTGTGTGTGTGTGTGTGTTAATGCATATTTACTTTCAGGTCATTGATACCATAGCCTTTACGCAGTGTGATCTGGAAAACCTCCAGCATGCTGAGGAAGGCGGCCAGCCGACACAGACTCTGCTTCCCGCTCCCCCCAACCCCCACCAGCAGGGCGTTACCATAGGGGGCTTCCAGGATACGACTGATACGACACCTGAACACAAACAGCAGAATTAACAGCGTGAGTGTGTGTGTGTGTGTGTGTGTGTGTGTGGTCTGTGGTTCATGTTTGTACTCATCTGTGTAAATTCACCCTTGTGCGTGTTAGCATATGTTTGACTGAAGCTTGCGTACACATGTGTGTGTGTGTGTGTCTTACACATGCTGGATAGCTTCTTCAAACAGTACCAGGTCCATGACAGCGTGCAGCTCATTATAATGCTCCAGAGCATCAGCCAGTGTCTTCTGGAGTTTCTCCCAGTCTGAAGCCTGACACGATGGCCAAATAAACAAATTTGAAATGAAATTGATTCTCTTGTCACTATGTGGTTACTTCCAGATACGTAATGAAATTAAGTTCTTATCAAGACTTGAGTCGATTAACTTTCAATTCAAACCCCATAAAGAAATGAAAGGTAATTAGTTTGCTAATGACAGTGCATTCCTCCTCATTTATTTCCTGACAGATTAGACATGACAGCCGCATTTTTGCCATAAGCTCTCCAAATATGTGAGCTACAGATTAACCACATACTAAATTGATTTAAGTCAAAAACAATTAAATTCACCCATTTTTATTACCACAGTTATTAAAAAATAAATGGATGCTTGAAAGGAGCAACACAAAATCCAAACCGGAACACCTCTGACAAGCTTGTGTGTTTACCTGGTGATAGCGAGGCTCTCCCACTCCCTGGGCAAAGTGACAGTACACCAAAGGCTGGTGGATAAAGATGGACTCATCTATTCCCTGGAAAAAAAATTGTCAGAAAGAGATAAAAAAAAAAGCAGGAAAATGCTGAACCTACGACAGGCCAGTTTATTTTAATTTATACAGTGTGACACTGTTTGACAACCTCTATAAATTGCTTAGAAACATCATTCATGCTTTCTATGTTCTTGGATCTGCCACGCGGGTTGAAGTGTTGATTGTAAAAGGATGTTAATTGCCTAATATTGTATATTTTTGAACATTTTAAAGATTAAGATGCTACTGTATGGTCCTTGTTTCTTGCCTCAAAATATCTCTTGCCGGTGTCCAGCAGGATTTTATTGAAGAGCTCCACATCTTTTTCTTCCATCAGTTTGTCGGAGTAAACCCTGGAGCTCTCATGGAGCCACAGGTGAACCAGGTCCATGGGGTAACGGATACACTCTGGCAGGGCAAACAGGATGCCCTACACACCAGGTCAGGAGTAAATACCATGTGATGAGATTACAGACAGTTAACATTGACATTTATTTCCCACATTACCATCCAAACAAATCAGGAAAATGTAGTTTGATAGCTGAGGTCTGTATATCACTTATTCTTAAAAAAAACTTAATTATTACACCAATAATTTCACTTAGTGTAGTTTTGTGATGTATATATGCATTTTGAATGACTGTGCATGTGTGACCTGGAAGATGTTGGAGAAGTCTCGCAGGTTGAAGATGTAGTGGAAGCGTATGGCTGTAGGGAGGAAGTTCTGACTGATTTTCTGGTGCAGACAAATAGCTGCCTGGATGGATAGATGATAGAAATGGTTGTATAGATATCGGCACAGACAATATTTCTGGGCAACGTCATGCCTGTATTGGTTGATAAAATGACAGACCAGTGTTGGCGTGCATATAGGCTCAAAGAGTGTCATCAGGTTTTTAATGCACTGATACTAAAGATGCACCTGTATGAGAGTTCCCACTGAGCGAGAGACGCCGTAGCTGAAGCCTCCCTGAAGGAAGTGAGCCGACAGGATGCTGGAGAAGATGGTGGCCAATGCATCAGCACTGGGGAAATGTACCGCGAACACTGAGAAATGCCTCTGGAATGGAAACAGGGAGATTTAAGAATTATTTACCATCAGGAGTCTGGCTCAAAATCAATTTTACTTTCTGAACTGACTCTGAAATCTGACTTTAATGAGCTCAATTAGTGTTTTTATTGGTTTCTTTTGTTTATCATTTCTGTGCATAAAGTGTGTCTTTGGTTTTCACAACTGATTTTGTTCATTCGTTGTTTATATTCATTAGGGTAAATGTATTTCCTAACAATGTTTAAAAAGCTAGATAAGTTACTCTTATGATGAAAGTCATGCTCCTAGTATTTTGGTTCTATACTATGTACTGTATGTACCTGTGTGCGTTCAAGTCTGTACCTGTAGTCTGGGGTTGATAGAGAAGCTCCCAGCTGTTGGGTTCATACAGGTAATATACTGGCAGTTATGTATTTCCTTCAGTACCAGTCGTTGTCTGTCATACCTGAAAAGTTTCACTTTATTTAGATTCCACCTAGCCATCACATTCTGTACAATCTCTGTCTACCGTACAGTACACAGCGCTTCCCCTCGGCTGGTGTGGGAGGCGAAGCTTTTACTACGCTTAACCTAACGACTTATCAACCTGTCTCTACTCTGCTCTGCTCTGTGTGTGTGTGTGTGTGTGTGTGTGTGGAAGGGCTAAGACACACACACACACACACACACACACACACGGTGAAACAGAAAGCAGGAGGAGAGACATGCCACCGTAAATGACAGCAAAACGCAGGAGAGACTCACTGAAATGAAACAAGTGCACATAAATTAGGTAAATAACATAAACAAAATATTTTATCTATGTACTGTTTTTCTTGGTTTCTTGGGTGTACATTTCAGCAGCATGTAGGCTTTGAACATGAGTGTGTCCATAATGTTTGTCTCAGTCTTACCAATGGTTGTAGTCAAGGTGCTGGCGTATGAGTGTGTGCGGCTGGACGGTCCCATAAACGTCTACCTCAGGCATGTTGAGGTCGTCTATGAAGTAGATGAGTCTCTTAGCCGTAGGAGGAGCAAATTTACGACCAGCTTTCTTCTCCAGGGGTTTCTCTAGGACACCTGACGTCCGTGTAATGAATAAGACGGTTCATGAAAGGGAGAGAAAATTACTCACTTAACACAGAAGATGTGTAAATCCCAGAGGAGTGCTTCTCAATTCAGCATCAGGAAAAGAAACTTAAAAATACACGGATAAATCATCGAGTCAGAGCTTGTACTGTAGTGACTGCTGTGAAATTTAACTACTATTAATAGGCAAATGCAGTGAGCCACTAAAAGGAGACGTAATATATTGTGACACATAGTACGCCCAGGGTCAAAATCTTCTTTGTAGCGGGGATATTCACACAGTATATACAGTAGTAAGGGCAAGGGCATCTGAAAAAAGGAGAACTGGTATTCTATTTAAACAAGAACATCATGTCCTTCCTTATATATATAATAATTCATCAGAAACAGAAGTAACAATTTGGACGTTAATAGACAAAGTCAAGAGATACAATTATTTAGCTTTTCTTCTCTTGCACTTTTTGTGAGAACTGAGATCCCAGAAATATTTGTTCTCATTCCTGTGATTCTTACGCTGCAGCATGGCTGATGTGGTGTAATAGTTGAAGGGGACTTTAGCCACCATGTAGTCTTCCTTCAGCTTGGCGACTTTATCAGAAACCAGGATGGTCTTGCCCACTCCAGCGTTGCCCACTAACATGATAGGTTTGCCTCTCTGGAGCAGCAGGTCCATGAAGTAGGTCAGACAAATAGTTTCCGGGGTGTGGACCAGCACCGTCTGAAACAGACATCACATGACTTGATGTCCATTTACTTGAGCGTAAATATAATGCAAAGTAATTCTGTTCGTACACACCCTTTGTACACACCTGTAATGGTACATCAGGTTCCAGCTCAAATGACACCATCTTCTCGCTCCAGGGGGTAAACTTTTTAGTCTCAGAGTCTATGAAATAGTCAAAGACGGTGCCCTGGGAGGGAAACTTCACTGCCCGCATCTCTTTAGACCACCAGCGACTGAATTCGGCGCGATAGTCGTTCAGCTGAAACGGGTGTTTTGGAAAACGAATAACATGAATTTACTAATTGTAAGCAAAGTAAAATGATAGTAATACAAAAACGTTCATCCAGCAAACATTCAGTTAGTACGCACATGATCCTGGAAGAGAGCCCCGCCAAAGGCCCAGACACAGGCGAAGACAAAGTAGATTTCATAGAGTTCTCGGGGAGAGTCGGCTGGAGTGTTGTCCTTTGTCAGCAGGCAGTCCAACAAGGAACACAGCGTCTGATTGAGCAAAACATAGAAACGCAATAATCGATTAGACAAGATATAGTAACACATTTTTGGACAATATACAAAAACACAACATAGAAATTCAACAAGTGCACACTGAGAAGGCAGGATGACACTAATTAAGACTCTTCGCCTTATACAAAACTAGCATGCTCTGTGTCCTCACCTGCACCATGCTGTTCTCTGGTATGGGAGTGATAGTTTTCAGGTTGCATCGCACTTGTTCCAGGCAGTATGGCACATACTTATCAAAGAGAATGGTGACGTTGGCTCGTTCTGATTGGGCCTGTCGGGTGTCTATCCAGCTTGTCACATAACTGAGAGCAGAGTAAAGACAGCACTGCTTAGCCAAAATACAAATTCAGAAGAAATAGAAGTCTGTGATTTTAAATGTGCATTTGTGTGTGTGTCTCACGAGCTCCAGCCAAGGTCCTGTGGGTTGACAAAGAGTATTCCTGCTCTGGACACAGTAGCTGGAGTAGCAGCCCTCAGATGACAGATCTCAAACAGCAGACGCATGGAGGAGGACAAACTGATCCTCTCATTACTGGCAAGAGTCAGTACCTGGAGAGAGGAGAGTACTTATTATTGTTTGGGCTTTGGGTTGGTTGATGTAAAACTGAAATATCAGCATTAGAAGAACGGAAACAGGAAAATATCAAAGAGCAAAGCTGTACTTTCACCTTGTTGTCATCCATAACTGTGTTGAGAGACTCAATCCACATGGGGTCAATATCTCCATCCAGAACAATCCATTTGGGTCCATCATGGCCCACTGAGGTCAGCTCCCTCATGGTAGAGGAGAACAGACCTAATGTAAAGGGGAGAGTAAAACATCATTTTGAATTTTTTTTTTTTTAGATTTGTGCTGGTACCAGACCATAAGTGGGGCAAAAATGTCACAAACTATCATTTAATGTTGTACTAAAACAAACTCATGTAATGGAATCATAGTCAAATTATTCCATATCTAAACCATTCAAAGGAGAGCTAACTCTGAACCAGAAAAAGTACTTTAAGAAATTCTAATTAATTCTGAGAAGAGGCTTGGGAATAAATTATGGTCCTAGCACCAAAATAATTCCTGCTTGACAGTGACCTAAAATTTGGAGGAAACACTGGTTCCCTTGATCATCACTTATTTATTATTAAATTCCTTGTATAAGCCTCACCATCTTTCCATTCTCTGGTAGCAGGGTGCAGGTATCCAAACAACTCATCTGTGGTCACGGCTTTAGGGTTGATATCGTTCCATACAGGCTTCATCTTCATGTTTGCGTAGGTTCTATGGAGAGTCTTTAGGATCTGATGAATAAACATACTGTAAATCTATGACACGATGAGCACATAAGAATACTCTGTGGCAGTGCAGTGTCAACCCAAGACTGTAGCAATAGTGGATGTGTTTGACACCTCTTCTATGCAATAAATCAAAGATTTATGTAACCCAGAGAAGTTGAATCAGCAATAAAAGTGAAGAAATAAAAATAAATAAATCTCTGTGTTAATGCTGAGAAAATCATACAGATCCACCTGGAATAAACAGTCATTAAATATTGCACATGTATATGCTTAAAACAGTCTAATTGGTGAGAAAAAAGTGTTTTGTTGACAAGTTTGACAAACAGCCGACAAAGTCAAGTTCAGTTTCACTTTAGCCAATCAGAAGCTTCGGCCCGCCTTCCGGCTGTCCACTGATTGGTCACGTTAGTGAGGAGGCCAGACGCCATTGATAACTTAACCCTAATGAGAGTTATGCGTGTTTTGTGGTAGGAGTGGTAAGAAATTCGGTTAAGCAATGGTGTAACTCACTTAAAGTTAATGTTGTGTTTACATGCTATAAGTCATACTTTATCGTAACCATATAAAATCACAGAGTGGATAAAAACAGAGAACACTGTTCCGTTCCTGTCCGCGCACTGAGACCAGACGCCATTTTCCAAGCTAATGTGCTAATTCATTGCACTGGTGAGTTCAATCAGCTTCTAGTTGTTTAAAGATGTAAATTTAAGTGGGGTTAAAAAAATATTGCTGATTAGCAGATATGTTCTGGCACACTGGTGTGTTAAAGAGACTGTTATTTAACTGTTTTTAACTGTTAACTGTTTAAATTTTGATGCGTTTTTTACTATTCGCGTTAGTTGCTGCAGCAGAGCTACTGATTAAGATGTGTGCTAGTGAATCCCTCTTTCAGCATGTCTTTCAGTGCACAGATTTCAGAACATTTTAATTGTAACTTCAGTCTACCTGCTTTTTACTTGCTTGCCGTTCAATATAAGCAGTCAAACTCTACAACCATGTCCTGTGTCTCTATTTCACTATTATCCCGATTATATTGACTCCAATCGTTTCTTATACTGTACTTAGTGTACTAGTTTCAAACTGAAAATGTATGTGCTTTGTATGTGAGGACAATGGTTACAAGTCAACTCCCATATAAAGTGGCATTAAAAATAAGTAGACAAATACTATTTTGCATGGCGTCAATCAAACCACATGAAAACACAAACAATGTATGTGCTTTCATGAATACAGTAGTTATACAGAAGTTAACCTGGCTCTTTCCAGTTCCTGGTCCGCCAACTACAAACACAGAGTGCCTGACAGCCAACAGCTCCTCCAGCTGGGTCACCTGGAGACACAAAAACACAGCGTCATATTGATTTCTGATCATATAAATACTATTAATCACACATTTACATTTCATCCTGACAATTCACAGAGCTAAACTATAATTCTCAAGTATAAATTACTTTTGAACATTGATGAACTGTGCCTGTGAAGTTTATTCATCATAGTTACATTTTTTATACAGTATGAACCTTGTCTCTGATCCTAAGAATAGCTTTTTTCCCCTAACTATTCTTTTTTGCAGCAAAAAGACATCCTGGTGCAGCCATTAAAAAAGAGGAATTTTAATTTTGCAGAGGAGCACTTCCATTTCAATATAATATTCAAACAATGAGACACACCTTAAGTATGAAATTCTCCTCAGGCTGCAGGCGCAGTTCACTGACTGACTGGCGAACAGCGTTCTCCAGCTCAGGGTCTCTCTTCCTGGGCACATCCAGCTGAGGAAACAGGTCACTGATCAGCCCCAGGAATATGGGCACGTCACTGGTCACTATCTTAGGCAGGTTGAAGTCCCTGAGCGCCCGCATTAGCACCTGGGGAGAAAATGATTGTTTCCATATAGTAAAGAAATGCGATTATAAAATCAAATTTGTGGAAACTACAAGCTACATGATTGCACACCATTGGTCTTATATCTAATAGATATGATATGATTTAGTGTGAATGACGGCACACATCAGTGATGAAGATTGATGCATACCTGCTCCTCAGGCCTGCTACGTTCCTCTCTTTTTAGAGATCCTGCCACAACCAGGACTGACTTGATGGCTCTTAAACCCCAATCATAATGATCCTGACAGATAAAGGAATAAAGGTATGTAAGTCATCAAACAGGAATGATAATACATAACATCTTTCATAAAATTGTTTTAGTCATGTATTTCAATACTGTTGAAGAGGCTTATTGAAAGTCTAAGAGGCCTATATTAAATTGTGCAATTACAAGGATCAGCACATAGAGTAATTACCCTGAAAATTACTGAAAATTAAAAATGTGAAAGAATGAATGAACCTTATTCAAGAGCGCCTTCTATTTCTCTTCATATACTGTATATCCACCGTGGTATACACAAAAGGGTTGATTAAAGTGAAATATAAATAAAAAAGCTGTAGCGATTAATCATCCTGTCAGCCAGTCACACGGTGAGCATCTAATGAATGGGCAAACCACATATCAAAGTCAGGAAAATATGTCATAGCACCACTTAGTACATTTCTTTGCAGTACAATAAAAATACAGCCAAAAGTTGAATTAATGTCTAGAAATATGGTATCACATATGTTTTAAATTCAGAGTTAGAAGCAGAAGTCTTCTAACTGTAAAGATGTTGTTTGCTTAATTCAACCAGAGACCTGAGCTCACATGATAATCCAAATGAGACTTCTCTTTGCATTTACATTCACCCTAGATTTTTAGATTGTCTATACTCATCCTAAAAGAGCCCAGAGCGTAATCATTGTAGCGTCTGTGTCTTGACAAATCAGTTTTATGTACGTACCTGCTTGGAGAGCAGCTCTTTACAAAGAGTGTAGAGGCTGATGAATTTGCGTGCCAGCAGACGAGCGTCTATGAAGCCTTCTGCCACCAACATGATCTCACAGATTAGCTCAAAGTCTGGGATCACCATGGCACAGGGCCTGAAAAGTCAGCAAATCATTTTTGTTTTTAATCAGCCACCTTTAACATAAGTTAATTATCTCCTTAATCTCTCTGTATCAGACCTGAATAAAGCCTTGAGGTTCTCCGGGAGCTCAGCCCTGCCAGCGTAACCAGGGTTCAGAGTGATGAAGATTCCCACTGTTGGTTTCAGCTCAATCTCCTCTCCCAGGAAGTGGAACCTATATACGCACAGGACCAGGTACAGATTACAAAATGGGTGCATAGAAATCATAGACGGGATTAACAGAAAAAAGGGTGAATAACTTTATGGATAGTTTACAATGCAGTCTACCTTTGCTTCTTGTTGCGTACAGCATCCTGTATAGTTTTGACCTGTACAGCTACCACAGACAGCACTTCCACTGAGATCCTGTTAAATTCATCAAAGCATCCCCAAACACCTGTCTGAGCCAGCCCCTTATAAATGTTACCTATGGACTGAAGAAATGTGATAGAGAAAGAGTAAGGGTGGAATCAATAAACAAGTAAATGTGACATACATGGACACTACGGAGAACATCTGCACAGTCCATGCTACCTTGTAGTCCATCTGCTCTGAGCAGTTGAAAACATACACCATGATGCCCAGGGAGCGTCCAAGGTCCTTAGTAGTCTCAGTCTTACCAGTTCCAGCCGGGCCTGAGGGGGCACCACTCATAGTCAGATGGAGGGACTGGGTCAGGGTTATGTAACACCTAACGGAAGAAAGATTGAGGTATAAAACATATTTAACCAATGCAATAACTTTGGATTCAGTGGACCTGTGTATTTGTAGACAGTGTGGTATAAAAGAAACGCTGTAATGTGTGTGTATTTATTGGTGAATGCTATAGAACGTTGACACATACATGACTTCAGTGATTGTATTTTTTGCAGTTTTTTGATCGCAGGATGTTGACAAAGCAGTTGTGTCTATCATTACACTCACATTTTCACCTGCTTTAAACCACTACGCATCTTCAAGTGTTTATTGTGACCCTTATTGTTGCTGTTGAGGAAGAGGAGTCTGTTACTATTGTCTGTCTTCACTCTAACCAAAGAAAGGTCATATGCCACCCCTCTCTTTTAAGGACACATCTTTAATAATGTGTACAATCCGTCTGCATGTACAGTATATTGGTAGCATATTGTGCCATGTTTATGTGTACCTGTCCGTGAGTGGAGTGATGACCAGTCTGTTGGTGTTCCCCAGGTATTCATAGCTGAACTGGAACTGGGCATCGCAGATGTTTATGTAACTGTGTCTGGTTTCATCATCCCAGCGATGGCGTAACTGGGACAGCCAAGCAAATGCCTGTCCTGTTGTCACCTAAGGGACATGTAAAGTAACACCAACAGGTAGGTCTAATTGTTTGCATAAAACTAGGTCTAATACTGGCTTTACCTTCTGAGTTATGAGATTGGCGACCACGTCTCGAGCGTGGACATCAATTGTACAGACAGTCATAATTTTCTGTCTGTCTCCTGGAGTTAAATCTCCGAGCAACATGTGGATAAGCAAGTTCAGCTGTGTGATCTAGAAAACCAGAATTCAGCAAACATCACTGAATAAATCAAGAAGTATGTTCAACCATCAGTGTAACAATATCTTGTTCCAGTGTGTTAGTACTACCTGTTTTCTGTTGTAGTCTTTGAGAGCTGTCTCAAATCCCTCCTCCACCCTCTCGAAGGCAATGCCCACATCTGTGGCCCACCACACCTGACTGCCAGTCAACCCTACCTATAAATGGTAAGGAAAAAAAGATGCAGATTGTTTCCATGTTTGTAAAGTTAAAGTGGTAATTCTTCTGATCATACATAATCACACCTGTGCAGGGTAATCAAAGAGCCACTGGTCTCGTGGTTTGTCTTCATAGGCAGCTACGGCCTCCTGGATCTCCTTCTGAACAGTACAGCGCATGGTGCTCTCCAAGGCACTTAGCCAACACTCTGCCTGAAGACACACACAAAATGTCAAAAAAGTAAATAAAAATAAATGTAGAATCCCATGGTATAAAATGCTCGGAAAAAGCATGAAAATGATCGCACATGGCAAATGTATACACATAAGATTGTATACTTACTGTACATATTATGTCAATACAGAGAAAGTTGTTTATTATAGCTCTACCATAGTGATGTGATAGTTGAATACAGTGATAACTGTAATTGTACTTGCACACATGAAAAATCAAACTTTGTTGTTCAGTACCTGTCCTTCACAGACACACGGCTCAGAGAAGGGAACATACTCTCCCTCTCGGCTGTACATCCCTATAGCAACTGCCTCATCATCCTCCTCCCCTCCTCCATTTCTGTCTGAGTCCTTGAAGCAAAGATCTGCTATGTTGTCAAACAGCTTCAGCAAGTGTCTGGTCACCTAGAAATCACACACACAAACACACCGACTATGGCTCCATTTCTAACCTTTAGAAATGTTAACTGTAATCTCGTGACTGGAAGAAGACAATGAAAAAAAAAAAAAAAACAAGAATCAATGTTCTTCATTCCATAATGTTAAGACACAGTTTAAGAAAATGTTGAACTGATAAATCTGGCTATCTCTCAGAAAACATAATTCAATTGTAATCTATCACCTGTTTGGGCTGTGTTCCCTTGGAGACAATCTCCAGCAGGTCTGAGGCAGAGACAAAGTAAAATCTAGGGAACGTGAGCCTCTTGGTCTCCAGGTATTCGGCCAGGGCCTTCTCACACACAGACAGCCTCTGCTGCAAAGTCTCCAGGTTCTCCAGGAAGCTGGGCTGGTTGGTCACCTCAACCACATTACTGTTCTGCACCACCTCAGTCATCAAGCCCTGTGAGAGAAGAGGCAATGAAAAAGAAGAAAAAAATGCAAAGGAGATACAATGCAATGGTACGGTGAGATAGATGCACTGTTTATAAAGTTGACAAAGGCCCTCGCTCTACCATGTGGATGTGTTACCTGGAAGTCAGTATGGATTCCCTGGAAGCGCTCTGCGTCATTGGCCAGCTGGCAGCGGATGTCGTGGCTGTTGGTGAAGATGCTGTTAAGGTGGGCCCAGGTCCTCTGGACAGACATCCAGGAGGAGATGACCAGGTCAGCCACCATCAGCTTCTTCTGCCACCCACTCACCTCTGCCTGGAAGTACTCTACATATTTACTCATCAGGATGTTCTGCAGCTGCACCTGAACAGAAATAAAACAGGTGCTTTACACAGTGGTCTCTAAGAAGCCTCTCTGGTGCACTGTTCTACATATAAAATGAGAAATATTCTGTATTTCCCGTTCACTATTTTTACCATTTTGGTTTTGATCGGCGAGTCAGTTTGACACCAATAACCCCAAACCCAATGTTTCACACCAAAACTATATAATGAAACATCATAATATATATATTGAACAACTGAAGGAAAGTCATATATCACATGCTGTGGAGAAGCAGTACCATAACACCCACTCACCTGGTTGTCCTCCAGTGTCTCTATCAGATTCTCATCTGCCTTGAGCAGAGGGGTGCCTGTGCTGGTGTGAGTCTCATATGACAACGACATAAAACTCCATGTCTGGGTTATCTCTGCCAAAACCTAAGCAAAAGTATAAAATGTTTATTTTATAAATGTGACATCTGACATTTGAAGCATCTTAAACAAAAAAGATTTTACTAAGTTTATGGTTTGTCACATATCTGTGCCATGATCTCTGATTTGTGGTCTTTTGTACTTTAAATCAGCTACAGGTGAATTGAACCTTGTGTATCACTTAAATCTTATTAACTCTTTATTTAAGAATATGGTTGAATTTAAAATTAATGTTCAAAGATATTTGGACAGTGGTGTAGGTTCATTTTTTTTGTTAAGATTAGAAACAGTTTCTCAAATGTGCATCCATGTGAACTGATGTCTCTCAGTGACTTTGAACTATTACATGAGTGACTATAACACACTCAATAAGGAACTGTCTGTTGTGTTTAATAGTCTTGACCCTACAACATCAATATACATCCTAATATACTATTACAAGTTGGTCTCTTTCTACCTTCTCTATGGCCATTTCTTTCACAGCCTTGTCCACTATGTTTTTGACCTCATCCTCCACACGGTGAAGGTGCAGTTCCAAGAGGTCCCCCAGGGTGGTGCCCTCCCCCATTACAAACCTGACCTGAGGGCCAAAAAAAAAAACAAGGCAACCATGAGTGTGATTAGATTTCAGATCTGGATAATTGGGTTCACTGAACTGTGCTGGTCATTAAAGGCCTGGAGGAGTCTGTAGGATAGTTGAATGAAGGCACAGTACATGAAGACTAGATTAAAGAAGAAGAGAGCTCAACTCAATAGAATGGCAAATGCACAGTGCAGAACGTGATCAATGATGAAACGTTATTGAATCAGATGCTATGAGACACTGTGAAGCAGCAGAGATAGTCTCATACCCCAGTGGTGTTCATAAGCTGTTGCCAGTGTCTTTCTCTAACTGCAGAGTTTTGCAGCTCGTTGACGGCTCTCAGAGAGGTCAATAAGTTCTTCACAGTTGCCTCCAGACCCATGTAGACATCCCACACCCGCACCTCCTTATCCAGCATCTTCATCTCCTTCAATGTGTGATGCAGATAGTCATTAATTATGGAAAGATTTAACAGTTTTTCTTAATCCTACCCAAAATGTAAGATTATGTCTGTCTGTCAGTGGAAGCTTGCCATACTTTGGCAAATCGTCTGAGCTCCATGTCCATCTGCTCAACATTGATCTCCTTCCATGGAGTCTTGGTCCAATCCTCTATACTGGTCTGGCATGTAGAGGAGAATGGAAATATTTAATCTGTGATTCTCTAATGACTTTTACAGAGAAAAAAGAAATGAGAGCAGAGAGCAGTCAAAGGCTGGGCCTCACTGTGCTGTCTTGTGTGTTAACTGTTAATCTATTGGAGCTCAATCATAGTTAAGTGCCAACCTTTTCTTATTGTGATAATAACTGTGTACCTTGACAAAGATGACCATGTCCCAGACCGCTTTGACCAGTATGATGTCGGAGCGACACTGACGAAGCTGCTTGTAGTCCAGGAAACTGACCTCAAACAGATCAGCCGTGTCCTGCAGCTTCTTCATTTCCGCTTCCATCACTGCTACAGCTCGATTAGACTGGAGACAACGACATTTTGAAATGCTGCACATTACAATTTGATTAAAAACAATGGAATTTATTTTTCTATTTAATCATCTACTGCAAGGTATGACCTTTTAATTTTGAATGGGTAATCATGCACACTTCTCATCTCACCTTATCAATTAATCTATATGGCTCCTCCACACTGATTTTAAAGATAGTTTCAGTACGAAACTGTTCTCTGAACTCAAGCTGTTTCACCTAAAACATGGAGGCAAAGCAGGACATTTGAGTTTTCAAAGAAGCTGCAGGTTTTTTGTATATCTGTTTCCAGCTCTTCATCTGTGACTGTCCGCACTGGGGGGGGGGTACGGTCAGTCATATATAATGTAGGACAGAAAGTGAGAAGGTTTAAATGTCAGATATTGAGCTCTTTGTTAGGGGCTGCCACACTGACACCCTACCCCGCTCACACACAGCCTCACCTCAAACCGGACACATTTCCTGCGTATAACTGAAACTTCATTTGACTGTAGAGGCGCCACTTCATGTTTGACTGTGAAGGCAATTTTCCTCAGACTCTTCCACTTCTCTGGCAGCTCCTGTGTGAAGAACGTAACTTACTGACAAAAGCACAGATTCTGCTAGTATCCATGGAAATGTGTGTATCTGTACAATGGCACAAACTTCTAGCTGTGTGTAGACGCTCTCAGGCAGTTGCTGTCCGTATGTCTTGAGGAGTTCAGCAGTGGACTTGAGAGGTTTGAAGTGCTGCTCAGTGCTGATCTGTCTGTCTCGTATGGCCATGAGGTGTCCCATGATGTCCACAAGACCTGCATAGTCGCCATCTGACACCTTGTTACAGAGACCGTGGGCTGTGTCCTGGACAAAAGAGGATAATTCCCTCACGCTGCGGGATAGAGGGGAAGGAGGATGATGTTAGGTTTCACAGTGGAGAGGAATCTTAAAAGATTTTAAATCCATTTAGAGTGATATATTGTGTTTTTACACTCATCTGTCCTTGTGTGTGCTTGTGTCTCACCTCTGGTTCACATGGTTCAGCAGGTGCTCCTTGAACATCCAGCTCCACCGCTTGATGACATTCATCAGTGTGTGCTTGAAGGGTCTGATGTCGAGCTGCAGCCAGCCATAAAACACCCTCCTGTCCTCCATCTTGCTCACTCGTACATACAGGGACTCAAACAGGTTAATCTGGAATGACGAATGATACGACAACTCAGGGAACTCGGCCAAAGAGAAAAGAAAGAGACTGTGGTTGCTCTGACCGGATCTGTGAAAAACGCTAAATGGTGGTTAAATGCAGGAATATTAAAGGCTGGCGAAGCACACCTGCTCTTTGAAGTTATCCAGGGTGGGTGGGTTCTTTTTCAGTTCATAGTCGGCATACAGCTCAGCCTCTTCTGTACTTAAAACATGGCCATAAAGCAGAAACTGCCTCATGAATTCAGACCTGTGAAATGTAAAAAAAAAAAAAAAAGAGAGACAGAAAAAGACCGGAAAGGCTTTGCTTTTCTCTCAAAATTTTATTTATCGTATTTCAAGTAATGAGAATTATAATTAAGACATTTGTAAAATTACAGAGAACAACAGGAAACCACATCTGACCTGTCATCAGTCCAGAGGTAGCTGTAGCTGGCAAACGATCCCTGGTATTCCCTGACCTGAAAGTCATCAGTCTTTACATTTAAAAAACTGTGAGCATAATAAATGGGCCTTTAGGTGTGGACAGAAACCAAACACTCACCTTAGTGATAGCTGAACGTGCCCGTGAGCGGATGACATGGCACATCGCTGACAAATCATCCATTTCATTTATGTCACACTACAAGATGAGCAGACAAGATGGCGTGGCATAGCAGTGTTAAAGATTTCTGTGTCAGCAGGCAAATATATTTCTGTATGTGTATGCAGTATACATATGTATGCATGCATACTGTGTATAAGCCTATAATCTAAACGGTACAGCACCTGATAGTTTTCCAGTTGTTTATGATTTGCCACCCTGGGAATGAAGGACGCCATGTTTGTGATGTTGGCCACCATCTTATCCACAATATCATAGAAGTTACCGCTGTTGCTGAAGTCGAATGAGGGGTCAAAGGTCATCTCATTGCTGTTGAGTACCAGCTGGACCTCAAACAGTGGTGTAATGCGCTGGGCTGCATCTGTGTTGTCCATGAGGTACTGCAGGGAGCACCGCACTGCGCTGGAGAAACCTGCCAAGATCATCCGATCCACATGGTCCGTGTAGGCCTGCCACTCGCTGCTGTTCAGGTCTGTCACGCCGAGCAGAGACTGGTTCTCCTGGAGCACAGTGGAAAAGTGATGCGTTAGAGGGATATAAGGGAGATGTAAACATCTACAATATGTGAACAAATCCTTCTCGGTGAGGCGTGTCAATATACCTGCAGAAGTTTGTGTATCTGCTCCCCTGTGCTGGCGATGAGAGCATGCTGTTTGGAAACACTCTCCTCGATGTCAGAGAAGATGAGGAGAGCAGAACCATGGCTCTTTCTGGTGATGAAGGCCCGGTGGCTGAATTTACCCATAAGGGCCTGGATAGCCTCTACATTAGCTTTGCTCTTCTGGACATGACTAGAGATGCTCTGGTGATGGCAAAAGAGAACACCGATTACAGCCAGTAATTAGCCTTTGATGAACAGCTCCATGTTGCTTTTTGTTTTAGTTTTGTTGGGTGTTTTTTCTATAACTGAGCAAAGCTTGGAGCACACGAGGAGAATGCTATTAAACTCACTCTAAAATGAACCACAAGTCTTTTTTGCATTTCAACTAAAAATACAACTGAGACAAGCCGTATGTATAGCAGAATAGTGTCAACATGTGTACTGAAAATACTCACTCACTAGCATTAACATTATATACTGTAGATAAGAAATGTTCAGTACCTTAACCAGGTCTCGTGTGCTCTGAATGTAGTCCCATAGGTCATCCTGAGCCCAGGTAAGCTCCTGGAGAGCCGGATCAAGCTGTTGTTTTGTCCCGTCCATCTCGTCTTTCACCAATCCCAGCTCTACAGCCAGGATGGTACTTTGGAGCTGGTTGTACCACTGGGTCACCAAGGTCAGTGTCTGCGTGTACTACATGGTACAAAGTGTATCAGATGTTTTTGACATATAATAGATCAACAAACAATTCACTGTTGCTGTCTCCGCAGCTCATACATGAACAATCAGTCGTCAAACACAATGCCCAATGCGACATTAGGAGCTTTGCTACCCACCATGTAGAGTCTCTCCCGTTTGGAGTAGAGATGGAGAGCTGCTTTAGGAATGTTTTGGTTCTTCAACATACCCAGATACTTCACCTCCCTTAGCACTGATGTCAACTGGGGAGAGCGATGAGGAGAAAATGCAATCAACAATTTGATGAATCGAAAGCTCAAGTGTTTTTTTCCCCTTTTACCTCCACAGGAATAAATCTACAGATCAGGACCATAAACTGCAGATCTCATTTAGACTTATGAATAGTTGAGTGGTAGATACATAAAGGTCAATCATTGTTTTAACTAAGGGCACATATACATGATGTGGTATGTTAGAAGAAATGTGAACAGTACATCAGATAAGTTGTTTATCCTTGGATAAGAATGCTTGATTTTGACATTACTGGTTAAACATATTCATTGCTGCTGCGCTTTTCGGGAAACACAACATCTTGTTTCTCTGATTTTACGTTGATTATGTTTTATGATTTTCTTCATCTGTTCACACACTGTGGTTATTGCTGCTACTGCAAAATAGTTCCTCTGTTTCAAAGCAAACCACTAATTCTGGTAATTTGGGGCACAACAACTGGATGTTGGGAAAAGAAAATGAATCAGTGAAGCCTATACTAAATTCATGAAATCATGAATTTAATTCAGGCTAAATAGGTAATGTGTTGTAGTAATCAGTGACATGTTGCAGCAGAAATATACATATATGTAAAGGATTTTGCTTATTTATGATGTTAACTCAACTTACCAAGTTTGATTACAGAAGGATTTGTACAATGTTTCATTGTAGTTCACAGTTTGCATTATCCTTTATCTTATATGAGAGCAGGTACGACTTTAAAAGCATTTCTGCATCAATTCAACACCAGAAAAGCACACTACATTTAAAAATTTTACTCTGATTAATATGTTTAATATATGTTTCGGTGATTGCATCTTTTTTGTGCTTACAGCAGGACTGAAGTTGACCTGGAACAGGCCTGTGTCAGTGTCCAGTGTGAGCAATGGTTCCTTCTGGTGGGTTTCACAGATTTCCTCCAAGCCCTCAGTCCACTCTGAGAACAGCTCCTCGTCATGCTGGTCCAGAACCTCCAGAACATGCTCACACTTCCGGAGGACATCGTCCGCTTCAGCACACCCCAGAGGCCTGGAAGTAAGCGATGCAAGGAAGGATCTTGTTTGTACATTAGCTTGTATGCATTGACATTCTTGCAGTATGTATGCTAGAATTTTATTCCAAAATAAGATTAACACTGTTTTCAAAGATCTGATACCTCCTGTACTAAATACTGAAATCAAAAGTGAGTGCAGTATCAGAGTTATGAACTGAGGGAACATCTTGCAAATATTAACTTTCAAACTAAGTATTGAAGAGTTTAGATTTAGTTTTTTTTAAACAAAACATTTCAAGTAAACGTCACACCTCAGATGAGGATTTCTGATTGTGTGTCTATCCGTGAATATTATGATTAACACTACAACAGATCTGCTGGATCTCAAATGCTGATACTGATGAAATTGTGTGTGTGTGTGTATGTGTGTACAATCGGTCCGTACATATGGGCCAGCTGGCAAAGGTTACTCCTGTTGGTCAGGATGCGAGTTCGAAGCTCCTGTGAGCGTTTGAGGTTGCCGGCCACTGATGGCATATTTTTCCCCAGGACTGCACAGCCTGACCGCATCTGAAGAACAAAGACTTAATTAATTTGGTTCAGGTTGAGTCACATTCGTATCAGATGTTTAGTTAATTGTGTGATGCTAGTATCATAATAAGCTGTTAGGGGCTTTCCTGTTACTGTTGGTAACTGGCTGTAGTTTGATCATATGGTGTATTTTTATATATTCTGAAGTAAGTGTGTCAATATTCAAATTTCTATGACATATAAAAATGATTATCGCTGTTCCACCTCTCTTACCCCATCTCTGTGTTGATCAAGTATAAACTGACAGTGGTCTATTTCCTGGTTGAACATGGTCAACAACATGTTGTAGTTAGGAGAAAACAGCTGGTGGATCCTGGGTCTCTCAAGCAGGGTGCCGAAAATCTTTAACAACTAGATGGGACAAAAACAGTTTTAAGACGGTGTACAGAAGACACAGTATGATGCCCAAAAGTATCTGCATTACTTTGGAGATCGAATGACCTTTAATAGAAAACACCAACAAGTTGAAATTAATGAATAAAATGCTTCTCAGCTGATATAAATGTGATAAATGTTCTTCATGTGCTCCCCTGATGTCCCTTGATGTCCTTAAAGTACAGTGTATTTGTAAAGAGTGGGATTGTAGGAGGAGTTCAGGTGTAACAGACTTACCTTAAAGGTGGACTTCAGGTTTTTGGAGTGCTGGAAAGCCAGATTGAGGACAGTCCCAAGCCTCTGGTCAAAATCTCTGTTCTGCTCCATAAAGTGCCTGTAGTGACGCACAAAATCCTAGACAAAGGATGGCATTAGACAGGAAATTGTGGATATTTCCAGTCCCTTCTCTGATTATAAAGCTTTGATCCATTTTTATTATTGGGCTATTTTTATTTCATAATATTTTAAGTGCAGTACTTCAAGTTCACCTTAGCTCAGTTGATCAGCAGTTGCTGAAATAACACACTTGCAAAAATATATATTTTAACACAGATCAATTTCTGATTGAGTTCCAGTTTAGATTGGCTGAGTCACACTGGAAGATGTTGTAAAATAGCTGTAAAATATCTAGTAAATTAAATATTGATGCACTGACAAATAATAACTGCTGTCACTGGTTCTTGTGTGTTGCTTAGCAACTACTTTGCTTTGCTACTTTTCAATTACTCTACCGCTGGGCAGAAAAATAACATCTAATTGTTATTTTTTATTATTTGGCTGTGACTTTCAATTCCACTTACAAATGGCTGTGAATCACAGCCCTTTGGGGCTTATTCATCAAATAGCAGTATGATGTCAAACACAACTGCAACACTCTCATGAGGCCTCACATCATTAGTATAGTCCAAGGGATCATATTTGCTCTCCCTGAGGGCCCGCCAGCGGTCATGAAACTCCTCGCTCATGCTGAAGACCATCTCGCTGAGGACTTTCCCTCTGGATCCACCCAGTTCAATCTTCTCCAGCTTCAGAAAGTCCAGTGCTGTAGCAAAAAGTTCCTATAGATGAGAGAACCAAACAGCCACTAATGAGGGTCATTGGATGGGGGTAAAGGTAGTTAAAAGCACTTATGTGAGGTGGCGGTTTTTCTATTCACAACAATAAATCAAAAATATACCTTTAAAATTAATATACAACAGTTTCATTGATGTAAACTGTGTGTTGAAAAGAACATTTGTTGTTATTGATACCAAGATAAAATGTATTCTTGAGGAAAACTGTTCAAGAATCTTTTTTTTTTTTTTAGATGACAGCCAGGAAACCAACTACACAGAGCTATGCTTGTAAACCCATGCACCTCGATCATGAGCAGCCTTTCCATGATGCGGTCTGAACGCTGGAACACAAGTGTAGCTGGAAAGTCCCACAGCTTGATGGTCTGACTGTGTCTGTAGTACTTAGGGATCCGCTGACGGTGAGCATGAAACAACTGCTTGAAGGTGCGCAGAACTGAGATGGTTATCTGGACTCTCTCCACCCCCTCCTCAAGCTCCATCTTAAACAGTTCCTCTGGGATAAGGTAGGCAAAGGCCTGAGGACAAACACAATCATTTCCATGAACAATTATTTAATTTCTCCTCATTTCTTTCACAGAAGCATAGAGATGCATCACTGTACCTTTTCAATGATCAGGTTACAGAACTCCTGCAGGAGGACCACCATGCGCTGTGGAGTGCAGTAGTACTGGGAACGGCTCCAGATGAGACAGAGTGTGTGGAAGAGAGGAGGCAGCAGAGCGTCTACGCAAGGGAAACTCGTCTCCTCTAAGCTGCTGATCAGTCTCCTCAGAGGGCGTAGATACAAATCTATGTCCTCTGCTTCCAGTACAGCTAGAATTATCACATACAGATGTACTAATTTATAACATGGCCCTAATAGGGAGGTAATGCAACAGAACTGAAATCATACAGTAGACTAATAGCTGTGTTCTTAAATAGACAATTTCTAGCAAAAGCAGCAACGTGATTGTCATGTAAATGAGCATGAGATGATACAAAAAAGGTGAAATAAAGCTGCATTAGAGTGTAAATTTGAAATTCAGAACTAGTGAATATGAAGAAAAAAAACAAACTTTTGCATTGAAAGAATTATTTTTTTTCCTTAAGTAAAACAAAATAAGAAATGAGAAAATTAATTCATTTGCACTGATAAATGAGTAATGCTGATCTACCCTCGTTGACTTTGAGGCAGACATCCTTAAAGGATGAGTAGTAACTGCTTTTGACTCTTCTCAGGATCTCCATGATCTGGTCCACTTTGGGGCTCTGGATCTGAAAACAAAGACATCATAGTAGGATGTATATCACCTGGGCTGATGTGGAAAGATAAATATTCCATTAGTGTGACAGATTAAGTATGTCATTCAACACATTTGGGGTCTGCTGATATTAAGCAATTCAGTGCTCTCAAGCAAACGGTGGACCCAAAAAATAGTCTTCAAGAATAACAATAGCTAATATGACATAAAAACACCTTTAATCTGAGAACTGTCGTTTCAGTTTATATATTGAAGTGATTGCACCCCTGCCAGCCTCCACAGAACCCGTCTCATACTTGCGAGTTGATGCCCTGCAGGTTTTCTCTCTGAGTGGTCCAAAACTGGAGCTCCACGTTGGGGCCTGGGTGGTCTCCACGGAGCAGCACCATGCCAGAGTCTTTCTTCAGGATATTCCATATCTGTCCGGACCACTGAACTATCAGAGTTTCTATAGAGTATAACAAGCCACGGTCCAGTGGCCAACCAGTGGGGCTGATGGAGACAGAGAGAGGGACAATCAGTGTGGGTAAAAATGGCAATATGGACTGTGGAATATGAATGTCAGCCAACCAAAAACATAACTATGTTGTTTTAGGTAGTTGTAAATATGTTCATTAGTTTGACAGATGCTTTTATAAAAGCTACAAGAGAAACTTACTAACACCAACAGAGCTAACAATAGCGCAACTATTTAGTCAAACTGACAACACTTGTGGAATAACAGAGCTATTAATCCTCAAAGACTTTCTATATACTTCTATATACTACTCTTCTACTCTATATACTCTAGCTAACTGTAATTTAAATAGGCTGTCTGCTCCAAAATAAAAAAATTTGCTCGATCTCCCAAAGTTGTGACTACTATGACTCTTATGGCCTTTGAAATAGCGTTTGACTTTGCTTGTTTTGAACAACACTTGAAATGTTATTAAATACGAAGAAACACAATACAAGTAGATTAATGTAGATCATTTTAACTGCTAATAAAACGTTTAGTTCTGTGTTTTTCTTAAATAATTGTTTATCATTTCTAATTATTATTATTTTTTTGTTTTGTTACTGGGTCATAGGGTCATACAAGGAAAGCGGGCAGTCGTCATTTCCGGCTACAAGTTCACAGAAGTTCAGAGCAGCGTCGAGTCTTTACATCGGTGGAGCATTTAATGAATGTGGAGATGCGGTGTGGGTTTCCTAAAGCTTTTTAACTAGCGACAAAGACTAGCATGTCTTTCATTGTTAATCTACGATATGATAACGGCCATTTAAATACCGACAAGTGTTCGGGTTAACACACCATTTCTAGCGTCAGAATGTGCAATGAAAATACAAATTAAGGTTGGCAATTATTCGGCTATCAACCTAACACCTCTGTACTGGACATATTATTCTGTTACTTGCTAACGCACACACATGCGGACCACACATGAACACACACTGACCTGAGGCCAATGTCCTGAGGCCGTGCCCTCTCTACACACAGCGGCAGGGGAAGCAGTGTTCGCCCCTCCGCGCGGCCTCTCAGAGTCACCACCCTACTCCTCAGCTTCTCCAGGTGCCTGTGGATGTCATCAGACACCACCCGCGGCCAGTCTTCATGGTTCAGACCATTGGACAGCACACACACCAGCACCTGTGCATGCAGTGGTCACACAAGCTGTTTTCAAGGTAACTGTGGACATACACACACATACACACACACACACACACACACACACACACACACACACATACACTCGCAATGCATTCTACCTTTGTTACGTCATGCCAGTCTCTAGATTGTAAAACCCATGAGTTCCATCATGTACACAGACACAATGCCACCTGCATCTCTGTGTGAGTTGGGACACCTGTACGCTTTCTCACACACTCTCTCTCACACACACACACACACACACACTAGCCCACCTCTGAGATGACAACAGGAAGGTGCTCCATGGGATATCCAGGCACCTCTCCTAACCGGAGTTGGTGTCTGAATCCTTGCCGGGTGATTCTCTTTACGCCCTTCTTTAGCAGACACAGCAACTTGGTCTTCCAAGGTGGGGACATCTTCACAGATGCAAAAACAGTAGGAATGCTTTCAACAGCATTGAAAGCACCAGAAATAAGTAGTGACTTATTTCAAAGAATGTGTATGTTAGATGGGGTGGAGATGGCAAGCCCAGGAGATTTTGTTAAAGACTTACAGTATATACCTGCATGTCAGCTTATTGCCATGTTTAGCAGCTAAATTCATTTGCAGTATGTAATTGTGAATGCATAAGAGTGTGAGAAATTTTGCTGATATGTTTTTTTTTTTTTTTTTTTTTTTTTTTTTAAATGTGTCCTCCTAGACAAATAGATATTTTAATTTGCCTCAACCACTCTGCACGTCTCTTTACCTCAGGGATGTTTGTATACATAATTTTTAACATACAATGCATACAGGGAACAACAGATGAACTATTCTATTAAATATTTACTCAAGGCTATCACCATAATTGAATTTGCCTACAAAATTGACTTTAGATGATGGGGAGATGAAAAAGAAAATTATACTTTTATGAAGATAGGTGCCTGAACTTTCTAGACACTCACTGTGTTTCTGTGTGTATTTATCACTGGGTGTGTATTGTTTCTCTTACCTGAGCATCCCCTGCGTGCAGTGTCCCACCAGGTCCAGTGAAGAGCAGCAGCCTGTTGGTCCAGATGTGGTCCAAGTAATCCAGTAGAATCTTCTGGTTCTCCTCTGCTCCGATGAAGCGGTTCCACTTATCCGTTTTCACTCGCAGCACACAGAAGGCCTGCTCCCGAAGGAAGTCCACCCTCTCATCTGACAACATCACCCCAGCTTTGAGAGAGGGCTCCTGGGGTATACGGACTCCTCCAGTGCCTCCGCTGCCTAAACCACCACTGTTACTGCTGCTGCCGGTGGAATCAGCCATGAAGACTCAGCTGGCGGGAAGCAGAAATACAGGCCACTAGTACTTTACTCAGTGTGTAGGGGATGTGAAACCAGAAAAGAGAATCACACAGAGTGCGACAAAAGGTACAAACTCACCTCTCCTTCTTGTCAAGCTCAGAAGCTACAAATAGACATTTCCCGAAACGTAACACTGTCGAACTCTTTCTGTCGTCTCGACTTTATGTTTCCTATCTCCTCTGCAGCTCTGCGGGATGTCAGCTGGAAAACTGATACACACCTTGATGGACAGGTTAACTTATCACTGTGACAATGCAGTGTGGTCTCACTTCATTATCCTGCACGGCACAGGCTATTTGTGTAGCCTGCGGGGCCTGCAACCCTATCCTGTAACCTGAGCCTTCAGAGGAGACCTTACTACAGTGACCCCTCCAGGACAGGTAAGGATATTACACCTATAATACACTTAAAAGGTTTTCAGGGATATGGCATGAGTCAAAGATGTGTTGTTTGGTAACGAATAGTTAGTGTAATTTGAGAAATTACAGATTACTGTATGCGTCAGATGACAGAACATCTCGGTTCAGATTTTTAAAAATGTAATGCTGAGAAGAGAAAAGGCCTTTCAAGTAAAATTCATCCAGATAGATGAGTGCTGTGTGATTAGATTATGCAGTGTGTATCATCACCACACGGGGGCAGTGTGGTACAGTGTTTTTGACGGCATCCTGCAACTGTAATCCAAAGTGACCCTAGCCATGACATCCTATTACACATGTTATGCCATTTATGTGAAAACATGGAAAAATGGGACATTTCTCTAACTGTGTTACTTAAAATACCACAGCAATGATTACCCTTTTAAAGATCCTGCACATTCTGACTCTAACCTTAATACATGGATGTAATCATATCCCAATTTAAACTGGGCTGACTGGAGAGGATAGAGCTTTTCTAGGATGACTGACATTTGAGTGTAATGCTAACCTAACGGTCATACATTTGATCCACATATACTGCAGCGCTGTGCAATGCCTGCAAGTACATAAAATAAGCATCCTTTCACTAGACAGCCTGTCAAAACCAAGTGATTTAACACCTGTAAAATGTCCTCATCTCTATTATTCCTACAAAGTGTGTAAATGCAGTTTAAATGCTGCCATTACATTATACAACATTCCCTTGTTCATTCAGCCACTCTGCTTTCTGTAATCACTCCCCTTTTGACTTAATTTTCACTTTTAAATGTGCATACAATTGATGGGAGTGAGTTTTCAGTCAACATGACGTATAAATACTTAATGGATGTAAATGACCTTTGGAGGTTTATGGCTTTATTTTTAACATAAGTGCTCAGCATTAATCTACAGTGAATATTTCCATTGTTCACAACACTGGCAAATACCGGCCAATAATCCATGGCAGTTCTCCAAGGGAATTTGTCCTTTCTGAAATCTGTAATTCCATGCCTCGCTCTGTTTGCATAAGCGAATGCATGTGCGTAGGTTTTGTGTGTGTTTGCATATGTACTCTTCACACATTAATTTTGCGTATGTGTGTCAGGCTGCTCGATTGAATGTCCTTTATATGATATGTGAAGCTGCAGTTCTGGTTGTTCATAATGTACATATATGTGTGTGTGTGTGTGTGTATTTCTGTTATTACGTGCCAACGAAAGTGTGTGATTGAATGCGTGGGGTTTATGTGCGTATGGCTGTCTGGAGCCCAAGGCTTGTGGAGGGTGTCCCTTGGGTGTCTCCACACACACTGTATCTAAGCCCATTTGAGCCTGCTGACAGCAGGAGCATGACTGCCCATCTCTCCGACCTCAGGCCCAATGTCAGCTCTGCTCTGCAGGGATGGAGGGATGTAGGCCAGAAAAAGAGATCTTAGGACAACAGGGTGACAAGAGGAGCAGGAGAGGGAGCCAATGGAGAGGCAACGGGGGGGAGAGAGAGGGTGTGTGCCGGGGTGGAGAATGAGGAGGGGCGGCGAGCTTACAGAATACAAATGAGAAGGAGAATAGAGTGATGAAGGAGCAGAAGAGCAACAGCAGAATAGAGACTTGGCCGGCTACTGGTGATAAATATTCAAGTGTAGTTCCGAACAGAGTCATTGCCGAGTAATGTAAACATGAGGAGTAAGAGGACAAATGGAAAAACTTATCCTCAGGCGATATTTAAACTCCCAGCTCTTGATGTAACTGAAATATCACCTGTAAGTGAATGTAATATTCTGCCCCAGTGTAGCAAAGCACAAGCTAAACTCTTTTTTTAATCTCTCAGCAATATACTTTAACCTGAAGCATCTCCCTCATTTCTTTTCTTCTCCTCTGTTTCTCCACTTCTCGTCCTCACTTTCTCCATTTGCTGTTGCCATGACTACGTGTTGCTTGCCGATCGGGCTGCTGCTCTTGAGTCCGGAGCTTCAGCCTGGCTCGCTCTCTGTCTCTCTCCTTAACCGCTCCTCTACTCCTCTCCTCATCACCCTTTCCCCTGTCCTCAGTCAGGGGAGGAAATGACATGTAGATGAGCTTGAGGTCTCTGTATCTTTCAACCGTGCGCGCACACACACACACACACACACACACACACACACACACACACACACACACATGCACGCCATGATGACCATCATCTCCTCAGGCACTGGGTGTCTCGAACATGTCCGCACTTTGGTACTACTAGCCGTGGCCTTTTTCATTTTGTCTTGTAGTCTCTGGGGAGAAACCACAGATTCATGTATTTCTGAAGGAGATGGACTCAGGGGAGGCAGAGAAATGGATGGAAAAGAAGGATGAAGACGAGGGGAGGAAAAAAGTAAGAAGAGAACTGTACAGAGAAAAATGTCACCAGGGAAAGAGAGAAATTGAGACAGTGACAAAGATGGCAAATGCACACACACACTGTCACAAACACACATACACTCACACACACATATAATGATCATTTCAAAGCTTCCCTCCTGTTGCTGGCTGACTTCCCATGAAACCCTACCATGGCTGGCAATTGGTGTGTGTGTGTGTGTGTGTGTGTGTGTGTGTGTGTGTGTGTGTGTGTGTGTGTGTGTGTGTCTGTGTCTGTGTCTGTGTGTATGTGTGTGTGTTTGTATGTGTCCAGATGGTGCTGACCAGCCATCCCTCCCAGGGTAGATGAAGTAAATGGAGCGATTACAGTAATGACCGACACACACATCTGTCTCATACCTCTGCATGGCTGCCAGCTCTTTTGGACACACACATACAGACATGCACATGCACATGCAAAAGCAATATTGGCTGATCTGTGGAGTTGGTTAGAGCAAGCTAACACCATTTTAATGTGTATTTTATGCTAATGTATTGTACAACTTTGCAGTTTGATATTTTACTTTGGGAACTATATATGTGAAAATGTAAGCACTTAGTTGACGCCTTAGTTACCTTACAGTGAGAGTCAGTTTGGATGAAATGTGACCCCTCTTGTCAAGGTTACCAAGCTGAATCCCTCTCAGTTACTAATCCTCTGTCTGTCTCTTCATCCCCACAACCCTCTGCAACTTTCTCCCTCTCCCATTCATCACACCAATCTTGTCCAACTTCAAAATTGCCTTCCATCTTTTCTGTTTCTATGTCTTTGGTGTTTTTCTCCAACTAGAAATGAGTCAAGAAAGGGGGACAATTCGGACAAGCCACCAGGGGCAGGCAGTCTCTTTGTAGTTAGGAGAAAAGGCAGAGTGTCACCAGCAAGCTATTCCTTATCAGACCTCTGCTTTGTTCTGCAAAGGTCTTTCTCCTCTGTCTGGACTCAGTGATATTTGAGAGGCAGGTCTGTATACACAGGAAGGGGTTAGAGAGCATGGCCAGTCTCCCAGGATGTGTGTGTATTTAAGTCCTGAGCTTGCTCTCTTCTGAGTATATCAAGTGTGTGCGGGTGCACACGTGCATGTTTGTGCTTTCTAGTTGAGGGGACCCCAGCAACTTGTGTTGAGAAACGCTGAGTCCATGCTGACCACTTCCAGGATATTGTTCACTAAGTAGCACTCTGTGTAAGAGAACACCCTTATTTCACTGGCAAAGTACTGCAGTGTCCCCTCCAAAATCTGCAGATACAGTGTTTTCTGTTTATAAAAAAAAAGGCCAGCATTGTTCTGTGCTGTGGTAGACACAGGTAGTTTCCTCTTACAGCAAGTTCACCTGGGCGTGCGCTCAGGAGCCTCATTAAGCTTTGCTGAGACAAAGAGATGCACTGGAATTTAAAGTTAGGCACACAACCCTCCCTGTATGAGCGGAGGTGTGGGGGGTATGGGGGGGACTGAGTTGGTTTACAGTCATGCTTAAATCCTCTAGATGGGGCTGTTTCTCTATCAGGCTCCAGAGAAACTCCCCTGGATGATCTAATTCTAAATTTCTCCCATGCCTCATCCGTCCTCTTGTTGCTCATGTATAGCCATATAAAGCTCTGGGGAGATGTGTATTATGTTTGCTCCTTGTCAATAGCTGAATTGGATTTGGCATAACTCTCACTGCAGGTGTATAGTAAACATTGATATAGGTATTCACACAGATACTAGTACACACAAACCAATAGAAACATGTTTGCACAGATTCAGACTCTCACACTGAATGTTCCCTTGGTCTTTGATGTAGAGAGAAAGTATTGTTTCTATTGATTTATCATCATCTGCTCACCTCAGAGATATTAAGACCATAAAACAATAAAGCAGGAGTGAAATGCACCTGGGTAACCTCTGTGCAAATTACACATACCCCATTGTCTCATGTGGTGGATAGCAACACTTCGTTTGCTTAACTTTTATGAGAGGTGACAAAAGTAAAGCTCCTCAGCAGAGCTGTGTCACGTCAAAGACATTTCCCTTCCTTTAGAAGATCCTCCACCATGTGATTAGATAAAGAGTAATACCATACTATACCCTATATCTTTTTCATGCTCAGTGGTTTAGCCAAATGAGGTGAAAGCAACCAAGCTTTTCCACGGTTCCATTAAAATGTATGCGAGAACAAATCAGAGAATTGCACTGACACGCTAACTGTACCCACATCCTTGGTCTGATTGGCTGCCAGTGCTTGGCCATTACATGTGAAGACGTGCTAATGAAGGTAGACAGAGGCGAAATGATAGACTGAGGTTTCATACTGATGAATAAAATCGTAGGGCACAGAGACTGATTGTCTGTCATTTTGGTGCCATTCATTCGCAATTATTGCAGTGGCCGGCAATTAGTTTAATGTTGCATATAGGTTAACTGTGGTGCTGTCTGATGTCCTTGTTAGCAGAGAGACGCTTGATCTTCCATTGTTATTGTATGGAAAGTGGGCAGATTTGGACTGAAATGCTTTGGGAAACTCTGAGTAATTGTTAGTTGAGTGCAGAGTTCAGGCCACAGGCAAGGTTGGCTGGTCATGAGGACAGGGCTTCAAGCTGCCCACCAACCATTTATCAGGTGTGTGTGTGTGTGTAGTGTGCTGCAGGGACTACTCGGATGCTGTCAGATTTTTTTTTTTTTTTATGTGATGCTTGACTACCAAAGAGGGAATTCTCTCAGCTGCAGAACAAAATCTTGCTCAAGGACACTTCAGCAGACTGAATGCTTGTTGTAGCAGCACAGGCCAGAATCCCTTCTGGGTGAAAGATGGTCTTTCTGTTCACTAGACCAACTTGTTAATCACACTTTTATACACAGCAGAGCTACAGGAATGGCAATTCTGTTGGTCGGTTTTGCCAGTCAGTCCACTAGTTTGGATTGACATGAACAGTGGATGAATCCTAATGACTTTGCTGATCCCTTTTTTTTCCTCTAGTGCACTCATGTAGCTGACGTTTGTGGTTTTGAGTGAAATATTGGATGGATTGCTATAAATCCCCTCACTTTTCATCTTGGCATCATCAAGTCAAAAGTACAACCTCATAGATCCCCTAGCTAGAATGTCTACAAACTCTTAGTCTACATCAGAGTTTGGTGGCGAGGAAAGAGCCTGGTGATAAAATATGTGAAGTCTAAGACTATTAATGCAGCTAGAAAGATGGAAATTGAGATGATGCATAAAAACACGCGCACACACAAACAAACAGATTAGTCATTGATCCGGGTTAAGCCTTGATCTCTGGTTGAGAGCATGCCATGGCTGATCGATAACTTTAATTCAGCCTCGAGAGTGTGCTTGCACGATTCTGTCTCCCACAACTCTCACTCCTCTACAGTTGTCAACCACACGCACACACACCCAGTCATATTCTCTCTTTTCTCAAACCCTCGCTGACAGAATTAAACGCACACACACATACACAGCAACCTGATTAGGTGAACCACAGGGGTTAGACCTAATGACAAACAAACTCAGCGTGTGCACAAACACCTCAGCTTCTCGGATGAAATATAGATTTTCCTCTGTCCCAAAAGCTGATGGGTATTAGGTGAAGACATGTGTGTGTATGTGAGTGAGTGTGCGCATGTATGCTTTTGTGTGTGTGTGTGTGTGTGTGTGTGTGTGTGTAATCTTGTTCTCCAGATTGTTTTGTATGGAAAGAGGAGGCACCAGGGAAAAGCATGTAAGTGATTGGATGCTGCTTTGTTACTGTTAAAGACCCTCTCTCCAGGGAAATAGTGGGTTAAATAACTATGTGTTTTCTGCTTGTGTGTGTGTGTGTGTATGTGCTGGAAGGTGTGTTTGGGACTACCATCGTATCCCAAGGGAAATGCTTTGGTATTGTTTTTACTTGTTTTTACTGATGGCACGTCCACTGAGATTACTCAAAATGTGCCTAATGAGTGTGTGTCTATACCGATAGGACAGGATTAACAGGATTGATATACGTATGTTTGTGTTTATGTGTATGTGTATGTGTGTGTGTGTGTGTGTATGTGTGCGTCTACCTCATACTTTGTTATGAATCAATATAAACCTTTATTGCCCCCAGGAGAATTGGCTTTGCACAGGGGGCCCTTGAAAACATTGCGTACACATACTGAACCGGACATATTGTATATTGGCATGAATGTGTAAGTGTAAAAACTCAGCTTTGATTACACATTAAACTTATATTCATTTTGGAACAGAAATACATAAGTTAATTCCATAAGTGGTAATGTAGGAAAAGCAGTTTTTTACCTTCATTACATTTTGATTTATAAAGCCAAATCACACTGTAAATAAAATACCGACGACATAATGCTATTTGGATTCAGCAGAGAGTAAACAAAAACCAGCTGCTGCTCAAGAAAGAGAAAGAATACTTCAAAAGATTCAAAGCACAGTGCCTCAAGAAGGAGAGAATTGTCTCTGGATGCTACAATTTAGTGTCTTTCAGCTCATTGTTTTGCTTTTTTTTTATATATTTGATTTATAGGGTGGTAATATATGAATGCTGTGTTTACACTGTGTTGTGCTGCCCCTAGGTGGCCAGCAAGATCAATTACTATGCACAGTGGTATTCCCCAGGGTCAAACAATCACACACATACACAATAAACACATACCTCAGTCAAACACACAAGAGTTAGAGTAGAGAAATGGTATAGCTGTTCCTTCATGTCTACTGACACCAAACAAAATATTGTGAAGTTGAGGATAACTCATAGACTGTAAATTAAAATGGACATAACCTCCATGATGTCACCTATAGGTAGCTGAAGAGTGGTTTTAAAGCTTGGAGTGGGCTGCTCTGCCGTCACCATCTTGGCAGTGCCCGACTCTGCCTAACTCCCGGCTAATCAAAAAAATAGGCAGAGGTGTGGAGCTGAGATTTTGGTGCATACCGGTTTATGACAAGCATATGCTCCCCCACCTGTCACTCAAAGCAGTACACTGTCAGAACGGGTGAGTTGTATAAAAATGAACCCCCCTCCCCTACATTTGCCACAAACGGGAAAATTAGCTGTTGAGAAAAAAATGTTTACTTCTGCTGTAAAGTTAGTCATTTTAACATGAGTCTGTGGAGATTGACACTCTTTTGGAGCCAGCGTCAAGCATCCATTCGAATAACTGCAGTTTTTGGCACTTCCCTGTTGGCTTCATTTTTCAGCCCTGGAGGTTGCCTCTTGCCTCAAACATAACATCTTATGTCTGTTGGATTATTGAAGATCTCTGTCTTTCTCACAGTGTATGTAAGTCATCAAAAATATGTAAAGCACAATATGATTTCCCTCTCAATCATTGACTTTATGATGTCTTTCATGCTATTTCATCCCGATTTCATCTGAAATTCATCAGTTAACATTTAAACTGCCCAAATGATTGTATCATCAAAACCACGACTATTTTGGAAGCAAAGAGATTAAGATGACTCGTAACTTTAATTATAATCCATAATCGGCTTTACTTTCATGCCAGAAATCATTTTGTAGTAGTCTGTCAGTTTTCTTATTTTGGAATGAAACTCTCAAAATTGTTCCAAACCCTTCGATATCAGTGTCGTGAGGTGTGTAATATCTTGTAAGTATGTGTGTAACTATGTGCTTGTGTTTGAATGTGCTCAGCTCACTGTAGGTTAAGCTAAGTGGCTGTCTGGCACAGGCATCTTTGATTATCTTTATTTATCCCTCCCACCCACTGTTTCTCTGCTCCCTCTCTCTCTTTCTCTCTTTCTCTCTCTCTCTCTCACTCACACACACACATACACTCCCCTCCTGCTAAAAAGCTAATCTTTTTGTGCTAATGAAAGGTATTGGGTTTCCTAACAGGCTTTTAAAGGAAGGTGATGGATTGAGGGATAGATGGATAGAGGGAGGGGAGACGGGACATGAGGAGGGGAAAGAAGTGAGAGGGAGGTGAGGTGTCAATAAGCACATCAACCTGATCCCTTTCAGACTGCGAGGTGTGCATATGCTGCTAATGTATGCATTCGTGCACGTACACACATGCAGCCACACGCGCCTTTAGTTGCCCATAAATCTCTGGGCAAAGCATAAAAGCAGGTCTTTTGGTGCCAATAAGCTGAGAGATGGATTGCTGGAGATGTCTCCACCTTGACCAGTGCTGTGATAAATGCCTGAGGGTGTGTATGCATGCACTTCAATGTATTACATCAGTTGGGAGCTGTAGGCCTGTGCAGATTGGTGCAGAACCACTGTTATTTTGTTGTAGAGAGGAATTCATTATGTGTTGCGTGCAACACATGAACACATTTGTGGGAAGAAAAATCTTACTTTAGGACAAACCATAACTGCATACAAAGCAGTTAAATGTGTTAATTAGCATTGAGCTGTGCACTGTAATTGATGGGATGTTGGGCCAGATTCAAAGATGCGTGAGAGTAATCTTAATCATACAAAGAATAAACAAAATAAAATAAATTTTGTCTTACTGTCCACAGTGTTAAATCATTCCCTGGCCCCTTATATCTCAATTTTGCTCTGTCTTCCACCTCACCTCTGTCTCCAGGTGAAACAGTCATGGGGTGTCCTGGGGATCACAAGCCCCTGCTCTTTTCCCTATTCTAATAAAGCTGATAATCATTTGTTTCCCAATCACATTAGCATGCCAGTAATGAGAGGGGTAAGTCAACCATTAGAATATGATCCATAATTCATTGTTGACTCTCGTTCATTACCCCATCCTCACTCCGATGAATGTTTAATAAGTCTGTGTGTGTGTGTGTGCTTGTGTGTGTGTGCCTGTGTGACTTTGCATCTCTGTTTGTCATCTGGGCCACAGAGTAGTGTCAGGCTCCGATGGATTGTTTGTGCTGATGGAAATTTACATGATGGACTCTGTCATC
>NW_019525418.1:344642-345154 GCF_002814215.2 Seriola lalandi dorsalis | reverse complement strand
GTCATAGTATAGTAAGACATAAAAAGGCATAAAAACGTCATAGTATAGTAAGGCATAAAAAGGCATAAAAACGTCATAGTATTTTAAGGCATAAAAAGGTCATAGTATAGTAAGGCATAAAAAGGCATAAAAACATCATAGTATAGTAAGGCATGAAAAGTCATAGTATAGTAAGGCATAAAAACGACATAGTATAGTAAGGCATAAAAAGGCATAAAAACGACATAGTATAGTAAGGCATAAAAACGACATAGTATGGTAAGGCACAAAAAGGCATAAAACGACATATAATAGTAAGGCATAAAAACGTCATATGCCTTACTATGGCATATAATAAAAAGGCATAAAAAGGCATAAAAAGGCATAAAAACGTCATAGTATATTAAGGCATGAAAAGTCATAGTATAGTAAGGCATAAAAACGACATAGTATAGTAAGGCATAAAAACGACATAGTATAGTAAGGCATGAAAAGTCATAGTATAGTAAGGCATAAAAACGACATAGTATAGT
>NW_019525418.1:315231-339791 GCF_002814215.2 Seriola lalandi dorsalis | reverse complement strand
ATAGTAAGGCATAAAAACGACATAGTATAGTAAGGCATAAAAAGGCATAAAAAAGACATAGTATAGTAAGGCATAAAAACGACATAGTATAGTAAGGCATAAAAACGACATAGTATAGTAAGGCATAAAAACGTCATAGTATAGTAAGGCATAAAAACGTCATAGTATAGTAAGGCATAAAAACGTCATAGTATAGTTAGGCATAAAAAGGCATAAAAACGACATAGTATAGTAAGGCATAAAAAGGCATAAAAACGTCATAGTATAGTAAGGCATGAAAAGTCATAGTATAGTAAGGCATAAAAAGGCATAAAAACGTCATAGTATAGTAATTAGTAAGGCATAAAAAGTCATAAAGTCAGTTCTTCAGATCATCCCGGGGCTCTGAAGAACTATTTGTGAATAATTGGTTGATGTAAATTTACATCTGAATATATTAAATAAAAGTGTTATAAAGTCAATAGTGGTGTGTATGTTATTTGTAATTAAGTTTCCAACCCCACTTTAGTTGAAAGACGACATACAGAGACTTAACAGTTTAATTTGCATTTCTTCAGTAAATTATATTTTATGAGAAATGTAAGAAAATTCATCCCAATCTGAATCAGTAAATATTGCATTTAGATTGTGCTTCTACAGGTTTTAACATTACTTTACATACTTAAACATTAAATGTTAACACAGATACTGCAAGTTGATGATTTTAATCTGTTTTACACAGTATTTTTTACTTTGTCTTCCAAAACAGAAGGTTTACTTTACAATATTAAGCATGTGTTAATATTTCATTGATTGACACTTCATTTTATTATTAGGAAAAAGTTTCTATGCAGAAACTTTTGATCATAATAAATTAGGAGAAATCTGTAAAATATATTTTACTTTAATGTTACGGTCTTTGTTTGGCTGCCGTTACCGCCAGTCATCTGAATGTTTTTTTATGATTTTTTTACAGTGTAGAAAGGCATAAAAAAATCATAAAAACAACATAGCATAGTCAGGCGTAAAGAACATCATAGTACAGCAGAACAATAACGTATAAAAATGTTGTAGTTTAGAACATACATATGGTGAAACTCTCAAAGTAGAATTAGAAAGATAAATAACTCAATCAAAAACACACATTCAGACATTTCTTTATTTATTTACAGTTTCTTAAAACACTTGAGCATTTTGAATGCTGATTATTGACTAAACAAAAGTTTAACAGCGTCTTAAGAGTGAAAGATGATGAAGAGCTGACGGATTCATTGGGATTCGTTTTGTCCTTTAATCCTGAACGAGTAGGAGAGAGAAGGGGGGGGGGGGGAGAGAGAGGTATTCTGCATGTTTCTGACCGTCCACAGAAAATAAATGACACAATAGAAATAAACATACAGGAAAAAAAACTGATAATGATTATTGATTGGCCTTAAAAGAAGAATAAATAAACATCTAATAGAGCTTCAGCATGGTTCAACCTAATCCCTCAAATTTACCTTGAAGTTCAGTTTAACCATCAAAGGTGATGTCATTCATTCTAATGAGACTTTATGGGGATAATTAATGGTTAGTAATATATTAATTATTTCTTCATTAATTTATCCTTGATAACAAACACTGTAAATGAAGATGTTTGGTAGTTAGACCTAAATCTGTCCTTTCATTCTAAAACTAAAGCTTAACATCCGTTTGTAAAAACCCTTAATGAAAAAATGAAGTAGATTTTAATGTGCAAATGACTTTCCCTTTAATTAAGAAAGACAAATTGATTAATGATGAGTTATTAAGGTTCGTGTTGGAGTGCTGAAACATTTTCAGCTGCTGTATTTCTTAATTATGTTTACTCTGACTCACTAAAACATTAATTGAATAAAATCTCATATAAGTCATTTGTACCTAAAATTACTGTAATTTTACTTAAATGTACAAACTCTTAAATAAATACATTTTACGTATTTTTTTCTGCCTTAAAATCCCCTTAAACACTGAATCTGTTCAAATCCATGAATGTCTCCATTAATTCAGTTCAAAATCTGTTAATCTGTTAAAACACTTGATACCGGATCAAGAATCCTTTAAATTTAATCATCAATTTATAGCTGAACATGTTTCTGAGCCCTAACGTAAAACAAAATCCCTTAACCTTAAGGACTTTTTAAAATGAAATGTATGTGTAACTACCAAACACCTGACTCAGACTGAGGTGTTTTCAGGGGTAAATTCTGGATGAATTCATAGTGAATTCAGGGTATTTAAAGTGATTTTTGTTTGACAAAGTCCTCACAGCTCCGTGCTCCTTCACCGATCACCAGGTTAAAATATCTTAAAGCGTCTGATCCAGACAGCGAAGCCGTTTCTAAAGCAGCAGAGAGTCACAGGACGACGCTGACAGATCAACCCGACGACATCAGAGACGCCCGTCGTACAAAAACATCTTACAGTCTCATTATGTACAAGGTCAAGACACAGTTTATGTACAAACTTCTCATCCTCTCAACCCTCCGTCCAGCGTCAATGTCCCGAACCTGGGCGAGCGAGAGACAGAGAGAGAGAGAGAGGTCAGAGGTTAATGTTTGGTTCTGTCATTTGAGGTATACATTAATGTGTTTAAGGGATTTTAATTGTGTTTTTGTGAATGTTGTTAATGTATTTAATGGGTTTTCACACAGTTTAAGGCGTTCAGAGGGTGAAACCCATTAAAATGTACAAAATATCATCAAAGCCTTCTATGAATTATCACTTTCATTTGAAGATAACGGTACTTTTATAGGGGTTTAAACGCTTCCTAACCATGGAGAAAATACATTAAAAATAGCTTCATATTACAATCAATTAGTTAAAATCCCTTAAAGGCTTCATGAATTCACCAACTCCTCAATAAAGCTGAAAATGTCTGGATGGCTTGAACGCTGCTTGGTCCAATTAAGGAGTTTTTACACCATTAAAGAAACATGGGAAACGAACCGTTAATGTTCCAGTCAGTCAGTTACAGGACTCTCAGTTTCCCCCTGCTTCCAGTTGTTATGCTAAGCTAGGCTAACATGTATCGCTACCTGAACCATGTGACTCTCAGAAAATGACCTCTGACCTCTCTAAGAAGTGGTTGTTCTCTGCCAGCTCTTTGACCACGCCCTCCATCTCTTCCTTCAGCTTCTTCATCCTGAAGAACAACATGGAGTCAGTCAGGGACTCTAATGATAATGATGATGATGATGATGAGTAAATCAAACACTTACCCGAGCGTCATCTCCACCAGTGTGTTCTGGCTCAGGTAGGCCTGAGGCTTCATCCCACTGGACACCAGAGGAAGAACCTTCTGAGGCAGCTGTTCCTGCAGCTGGACACACACACACACACACACACACACACACACACACCAGTGTTTAACAGCACCTACAGTGTTTCCTCTGTGTATTTCTGTCACAGTATGTGATGTGCAGTGGTGGATTGTGGGTAATGTGTTTTACCTTGATGGCTCTCTCCATCAGCATGGTGACCTCCTTCTCGATGCTGATCAGCTGACTGGACAGACTGAGCAGCTGCTTCCTCACGTGATGAACCTTCCTGAAAACACAAACACACACGCTTCACTGTTCACACTGTCGCCTAGCAACAGAGAGTGACACCACTGTGAATGGGTGAATGATGAGACGTGTGAGGAGATGAAGGTCAGAGAGATAATTGTCTTCATCAGTGTTTTACCTCATCCACTCTTCACTCTTGGAGATGAACAGACGATATTTCATGGCGCACTCCTCTGTGAACAGAGATCTGGCTTTACTGGCATGAAGGACCAACTTCTGTCTGTCAGAGACACACACACACACACACACACACACACACACACACACACACAGGTCAGGATTTCAGAATAAAAGTCCAGACTGATGGGGTATAGAAACGCAGTCAGAGTTAATGAAATCTGCTGATCAGTCAACTTACTTGTCAAATTTATGGATCTGTTCCTCGTTGTACGGCAGACCTGAACACAGAGGAGGGAAACCATGTGAATGTAATGTAAGGTTATATATATATACAGTATGTATACACATAGTTATCATTATGTGGAGGTTGGACTTTCTGACATTAAACACTAACAGCTGACTAATGACTGAACTGCTGTTGACACACTCACGTCTCTCTGCTTTGTCCTTCTTGAACTGCTGGTAAATGGCTGTGATGGCGTCCAGCAGCACTTTGATTTTCTCCACACTGCAGAGACAAGCTCACCGTCACACACTGATTTACACACACACACACACACACACACACACACACACACACACACACACACACACACACACACACACAGTCTTACTTCCTGTCCTTGGGGTGTGTTCCCACTTGTTGTGTCCAGCCGTCGGTCAGCAGGCCTCCTGGGAGAAATTTACTCTTGACGTCTTGTGTTGTTCGTTCGATGGGCTCCAGAGAGCTGGAGATCTGCAACATCCACAGATTATTGTGTTTCACAAGTTTCTCCTCAGAAACACCTCAAACACCATGGCAACCACATACAGAACATTCAGGAACACACTCAGAAAAAGTGCCTTTCACTTCAACTAGTAACCACAGATCATTAACACCTTAGCAACCACATACTAATGCCATAGGAACCACCTTAAACACCTTAGCAACCATGTATTCATGCCTTAGCAACCACATACTAATGCCATAGGAACCACCTTAAACACCTTAGCAACCATGTATTCATGCCTTAGCAACCACATACTAATGCCATAGGAACCACCTTAAACACCTTAGCAACCATGTATTCATGCCTTAGCAACCACATACTAATGCCATAGGAACCACCTTAAACACCTTAGCAACCATGTATTCATGCCTTAGCAACCACATACTAATGCCATAGGAACCACCTTAAACACCTTAGCAACCATGTAGCAATGCCTTGGGAACTATCTAAAATACTTTAGCGACTTCATGCTTATACCTTAAGAACAACCTTAAACACTTTCACAACAACCTTTTAATGTCATAGGAACTAATACCCAAAGAACCACAATTAATACCATAGCAACCAAGTAAACCACCTTACACCACATACTAAAGCCTTAAGAACCCCCTTGAACCCTTAGCAGTCATACTGCTTTAGCCACCACCTAGTATCATCTTAGCAACCAGTATTTAGGGTGTTGTGATACAACATACCAACCACTGAGGAGGTCGTTAGCACTAGCTGCTGATTTAGACACAGACAGCTCTCACAGATTTCATCCAGAAAACACAGAGTTTACTGTTTTCATTTACTTCCTGAAGTAGACACATGAATATATTGGAAGATGTTAAAGTCGTCATGTGGAGGACTCACTCTGCGAACCTTCTTGTGCATGTCTGAGATCTCGTCGTACTCTGTCGACAGCACGTTGCCCTGCATCAGCACCTCGAACCTGGAGGACACAGCAGAGTTAACAGTCTGTGGTTGGACTGTAGCTACACTGTCACATGATGTTTGTGGTGTGCGTCACTCACAGCTGCTCGGTTTTCTCCAGGATCTGTGTGCAGTAGTTACACAGATGGAAAACCTCTGACTTCTTGTGCTGGATCTCGCTGTAGTCCTCCTTCATCAGCTCTCTGGATACAAACATGTAAAGACGTGATGTTTTCACCATCGACACTCTCAACTACTGAAGACTCTCCATGTGAGAGAGAAATCTTTCATTCATAAAGATTTGCTCAGTCCAGGGTTTCTGCTTTACATCAGGTTTTTGTTCATTTCCTTTGACTTGGAAACTATGTGACATTTTTCTTTAATATTCTGATCCACTTCATGTATGTAAATGAAGACGGCAGCAAAAAGGAAGTGAGTCACATGTGAAGTCTGCTCAGAGTCCTGGTTCTCTCCTGGATCCTGTTTCATTACATACATTAGTTACATGTTGTGAACTCACATTAAACCTCGGACTCCTTTTCGTACCAGTTCCTGATAAACCAGCAGAGACTCGGAGGTTTTCCATAAATGTCCGACGTCGCCTGCAAAAGTCTGAACAACAGGAACAGGAAGTTCAGTCATCCAAGAACACAAAAGGACATCTGCCAGCCAATCAGCTGTTGGTGTTAAATGGTCACTGGTGTAAAAATGAAACCTTAACTTGCTGCACTAAATCTTTTTCTCTTACTCTTTAAATAATCATTAATTATTAAGGTAACTGCACCTTTGCGTAGCTGGCATCCAGGTCGAGGTCGTAGCGAGGCTGAACTTTAGGAGGACTGGCTGTGGAGACACAAACACTCAGAGATAAAGCAGCAGCAGCGACTTCCTCTCTGGTTTGATTTCAAACAGGTTCTGTACAGAGCGGCTGCACCGCTCGTTCAGAGGCGAGGAAAGGCGGTTCTGATTTTTATTTACGAAGCAGAAGCAGCAGCTTGATAATATGAGTCTGCAGGTTCAGGAGGTAAAATTTAAGACCTGGTATTTAATTCACGACTGAACCGGATTGTGCGACTGGACGATATTTAAATTCTGAATGTATAAATAAAAGAAATCTCTGTTTTAGAGACTGTAGGTTTTAGTTGTTCTGCCGCCGCCGCCGCCGCCCTGCAGGAGGCAGCGTCTCACTACGTACGGTCTTCGAAGATGAGTCCCACGGTGGCGACGGACTCGCGGCTGACGAGCATGATGGGATTGTCTCTGGAGGTCTTGGGGAAGGTCTTGGCCTGGCGGTTGGGGTCCAGGACGAGGCGGCGGCCCTCGTACAGCAGCTCCTGGTTGTGCAGGGGGATGCTGGTCCTGCGGGACAGCAGCTCCTGGAACAGCGCCGCCCTGTGGACAGGTGGAGAACACAAGCTGTCAGACTCACATGAAGTTTAAATCAGATGTTTTTAAAGCAGCAGATGGAGCTCAGCAGGGAACTGGAAATTTCCTAGAATCTGTGACACCACTTCCTGTCTGACGGCGTGCCGTGCGTCTCTGAGTCTTACGTGTTGTACTCGTGGATGTAGACGTGGTGCAGCGTGGCCTGCTGCAGGCTGAAGACGTACACCACCGTCCTGTGCAGGATGTCGTTGGTCTCGGCGAAGAACTGGTCGAAGCCCCAACACTTCTCCTGATCCGCCTCCAGGATGTTGGCGAGGACCGGAGTCAGGAGACTCTGGAGACCCCTGGAACATCAGAGCAGAGGGACACAGGTGTGGGGTGAACAGGTGAGCTCAGGTAGATCAGTTTCCACCTCGGAAACAACAGTTTGACAAACCCTCAGTGGTCACATGATATATTATATAATATATAATATAGGTCACAAAATGTGAGTGAATGATGTAAACAATAAATCCTGTCAGGTTCACATTCAAATGACTAATTTCATCTATTTATTCATTTTCTTTTCATATTCATAATGTTTTTATTATCAAAAGTAAATGAGGGCTAGGCTAAGCTAGGCTAAGCTAGGCTAGGCTAACCCACGTTAGCTTTAATAAAACAATTTATAATAAATAATAATAAAAAAGAACAAACAAAGACATAAAACAAAAACAAAAAAAGATTTTGTCCTGCAGATGCAGAGCTCTGCTGAGTGGGTGTGTCCTGCGGCGTAGAGAGCGATGACATCACAGTGCGAGCTCTTACTTGGACAGACTGCAGGACACCGGCATCTCTGTGCTCCACTCGATCTTCCCGTTCTCACACTTCTGGTGACCGGAGATCGTCCCTGACGGTTTCTCTGTGATGATTTTATACCTGAGACAAACAAACATCCGTCAGTTTAACGTCCCTTTGTCTTCTTCTCCTCAGAAAACAAAGTTCACCTTCACGCCCTCACATGACTTCCTTGTTCCTGCGCGGCCCCTCGAACGGTCTGAACGGGAGGCTGCCGGTGGCGGCGTGGTAAAACGTGACGCCGATGCTCCACAGATCCACCGTGGCGCCGTATTTCTTCTGGTGGTCTTTCCTCAGCACGGCGCGCTCGTACATGTCGGGGTGCTGCACAGGAAACACACGAAGAAGAAGATTTTATAGATAAAAGCTGAAAACAAAATAAAGACAGAAAACTTGACAGGAAGTTGCTCACGGGTGTTTGGGTTGTTCTACAGGTGATTTGAAGTTTCAGTCTTTATCTGACTGATTTCATTCAGGTGAAGCGATGACCTCACACCTGTTAGAGGCTGTAATTAGCAGAACTCACTGGGGTTCGTCCTCTGAGGATCACGACAGTCTCCACCACATTTCAGACTTTTAATAATCATGTAACTGTAAAATCTGAACTGAAGTATGTGGGTGTCCCTCGGCCTCCACATCGCATTCATGAGATTGATTATTGATTGTTATTGATGACAGTGGGACGTGTCCTCACCAGATACTCCTCTGTCCCGTACAGAGACACGAACTGCTCGTCGTCCTCCAGCTCTCTGGCGGCTCCGAAGTCCGTCAGCTTGTAGACGGAGCAGCCGTCCTCTCCGATCACCCTCATGATGTTTCCTGGTTTAATGTCCCGGTGGACGATCCCGTACTCCCTCAGGTGGTTCATACCTGCCACTGGAGGAGCCAAGCAGCCAATCAGAGACATGCACACAGAGCCTGTCTAAATCTAACTCTACAGCTCATCAGTGATGAGCCTCAGTGACGGTTCACACATGATCCTGATGAGGATGAAGAGCTCTGAGGTCATCCTCACCCACATCGTGAAGAACGATGAGGAACTCGTCCTCCGGGAGTCCGTAGGCGTTGGACGACTCCTCCAAGACGGTGTAGAGACTTCCACAGGGACAGTACTCCATCACCAGGACCTTATGACGGGTGTTGGACTGAGGAAGAGGAGGAGGAAGAGGAGGAGGTCAGACACGTATACACTCTAAACCCTCGTCATCATCAGACAGACACCGACCTCTTCCTCCACAGCGAAGAGTTTGACGATGTTCTTGTGGTTCAGTTTCTTCAGAACCTCGAACTCTCTCATCTGGACGTCGAGCGGCCGCAGAAAACTCAGGTTGTTAAAGACTTTGACGGCGTACAGGTCTCCTGTTTTCTACACACACAGTAAAGTCATTCAGTTACACACCATTATATATATATACATATACATATATCATTATATATGTTACACATCAAACTATGGAGCTGCTACTAAAACTTTGTCTTTAACACGTTATTGGGAGGAATTGTGTTTATTTGTTTTACTACAGCTCCCTGATGATTCCCTAGAAACAAACTGACGTACATAAATATATATATTTATATATATCTATATATCTCTTTATGTCTTAAATGTTTTCAAAGCACTTCCAGCTGCAGCCTGTGTATGAAATGTGCTGTATAAATAAAGTTTATTATTATTATTATTATTATCTGTGTGTTCGATTAGTGCACATTCAGTTTAACTATAATGAACAAAATGCAAATGTGAGATTTGTCTTCCTGTATTAAATTACAGGTGAACATATAATTCAGCAGATATATAAGTATTATCATGAGTTCCTATTTCAGGTCTGAGTGTGAATGATCATGATGTGAAGATTTAAACTGAATCCTCAGTTTCTCTGAAATCTTTATGTCGTTGTCAAACTTTTAAAAGATGCAGAAACTAAAGAAATAACCTGTAATTCTCACCACACCCATGTAAACCCCCCCGCCCTGCTCAGATCTGCTGCGTTGACCCGACAGACCCGAGGTGTCGACATTAAATGAGACATTAGATCTTAGATCAGGTTCAGACTTATATCTGACTTTAAAGGTTTTGGGGAAACTCCCGGTCGAACTGTCGCAGCCTGAAGGGCTGAAGGTCTGAGATCTGCTGGATCCACTACAAACACAAACTGATCTGAGAGGAGGAGGAGGAGGAGGAAGACAAACTGAGACGCCACTGAAACCCGAGCTGAAACTGTGAGATGAGAAATGATTCATGCTGCAGCAGAATCTTGTTCTACAAATGTGAAGAGAATCTGTTTTTCATTCTGCTTCCTCCTCAGACTGTGACCCACGGATTCATTAAAAAAATATATAGTGTGAATTTAACATTTTCTGTTTTTTCTTCATCAGCTTCTTTTTATCTGATCAATGAATCAATCAATCAATCAATCAGTTGATCGACAGATTCAGTCGTTTGTCAAGAAAAGATCTAAATAAAAGTTCAATATCTGCAGATTTCTGTCTCTGAGAAGAAAAGATCTGCTTCTTCTCTTTGTCATGAATCATTTTCCACTGATCAAACAAAACTAAACATTTATGACTTTATTTTATCAGATTTACTTTAATATAAAAAGGAACAGAATCAATAATGAAAATATTGACGAGCTGCAGGCCCAGTGCAACACTCATTAGTTCTGCAGGTATTTCACATGTGGACCTGCTGATGGCGCTGGAGGAGAAGATGAGAGGACGATCAGAGTGACCACACACGAAGCCACGCTGCCGACAACGAGCTGCAGTCATTCATCTAATTAATCCTCTAATATTATAACGAGCCTGAGAAGAACAAACTCACTGCAGCTGGAAACTTTCAGAAACTCGTGGATCATTTCAGTTTGTTCAACTGTCTGGTTCCACTTTCTACCAGACACAATCTGTGACACTCCCATGATGCAATGGGTCTCCGACACACCGAATGGAAACACGGAGTGTGAGCTCGGAGCATTAAGTGTCGAACACAGGACACAGGTAGCGTGTTGTTGTTCCTGGTAACCATGACAACCCTTGTTCTCCGGGAAACAGCTGCAGCTGGTGCAGAGGCAGGGATGAACTCTTCTGACCCTGTGTGGGTTGTTTTATATCCAGTTCATATTTATATATTTACATATTTATATATTGTGTAAAATATCAGACATTGTCTGGAAAATCAACTTTCTGTAAATAAAACAATGCTGCCCAGGGATTGGCTCTGACCCCTGACCTCTGACCCCGCCGCGGCTCAGGTTCATACCTTGTGTCGTCCTCTGTAAACGTTGGCCGTCGCCCCCTGACCCAGCAGGTCTGAGATGAGCCACAGGTAGTTGGTGGTGCTCTGCATCCTGACGGCTGCAAGTGATCCTGAGAACACAGAGACAGCTGATCAATACACCGGCAAATGATCGATACCATCATTACACCAGGCACTGATCAATACTATCAATACAGCAGGACGCTAATTTAAATTATTTACTCTATTAGTGTTAATTTATATTATTCTAGTTTTTATTGCTGAATTGACCAAATTCTTGTCCAACACATTTCATTGAACCGTTGACCTTGTGTAACATATGACGAATAAACTTGAACCTGATCGATGCGATCAATAAACCAGGAGGGCTGATCTGAAGCTCACTCATTTGGAGAATCAAAAGTTTCATCAAACATCTGGTCAGATCCATAAATAAATATCTTGACTGAAACTTTGATCGAAAATCTCCAGAAAATGGGATTTTGTTTAATCTTTAAGCATAATTTTATTTTATTTAGATTTATTTTTAAGTTCTTTATTCAAAACTGGTGCAAAAACATCCAGTTCAATCATTTAAATCATGTTCAGAGTAAGATCAAAATATTTAAAAGTGTTCTTTAGGTACAGAACTTTATTGTTCAAGTTTCTCACTTGGCTGCATATAAAACTTTTCCAGTAATTTTACTAAATATTTTGACTAACTAATTTTTTACATCATCGCATTTCTGTGTTAATAAAATATTTCCACCAGATTCTTAAACAGCATTTCCAGCATTATTTACCTCCTTGCTAAAAGATCTTAGAACTCAGGTTATTAGTGTAACCAATGAAGAAAAATATTTTTAATTACTCTAATAATTCATTAAGATAATTGACCTTTGATTATGAACCACAGTGTAGGTGTTATCTGGCTTCCCACCATTATCTCCTGTTGTATCTGTTGACTGAAGCTGTGGTGGAGGCCTGACACTGACAAGAGAGGAACCAGCACAGCTTCAGTTCTGCCCTCAGGTGAGTCAGCAGGTATCACAGGGTCAACACACCTGAGGCACATTCTTATCATGTATGTTTTGATAATAACTTTATAGAAAAGTAATATTAGAAATGAAGAAGGGGCTAAGTTATAAATAAAGTTTATATTTCGGTGGGGTCGGTTGGTACGCAGTGACGTCACGGGGTGTCGGTGGGAAATTCCCGTTTCATGGCCTAAAACATCAAACTCACCGCGACGGGACGGAGACACGACACGTTCCAGTTAAAACAGACGGTTTTAACGGACCGGAACCTGCTGACGTTTCACACCAGAACCTCTGAGTAAATCCTCCACCGGAGCTTTAACACGGAGCCGAGCACCGGAACCGTTAACGTTAGCTGATCAGTCCACACACACACGGTTCTGTCACCAGTTCGATCACAACCTGACTGTTGGATCAACGTTAAAAAAGCTGAGAGTTTTTTTGTGCGGGACCTGATTCTTGTGTATTTTCACTTTCTGTCGTCAGACACAGAAACACGATCATTTAAACCCGCGTCGAGCTAACAAGCTAACCGTTCAGACCGCCCGGGAACACCGGGTCCGTTAGCTAACATGTCGAGCTGTGAGGCGGTAACGGAGAAAAAAACGTCTTTACGGTTTTTGTCGTTTAAAATTAATCATATTTATATTTGTTTATTTCCTCACCCTTCTTTCTGCGGCCGATTGCTCCTCTTCCGCTATTCCCTTGTCATGTGACAGACGCGGACCAATCAGCGCGGGGAGATAACGAAAGGGGCGTGGTTTGAATCTGAAGTTCTTTTACCGTAATACTCAGAGTAGAACAAAAAAGAGTGCGCAGTCATTGGACACAGTTGAGGAAAAATAAATCAGGACAGACTTTCAACATTATTGTTCTGTTGTTTTAGCAACAAATAATTAAACAGTAGATAAAACTTTATTGATCAAGCTGAGAACAGCTGCGGTAAGGGGAGCTGATCTCTATCTGTGTCAGAGAGAGTGCGCAGTCCCGGATCTGACCCGTTATTACGGTAAAATCAAAAGGCAACGATTCGGAAAATTAAAACCGATACTTATCATCTCTTATCTAACAAATATATCGATACACACTACTAATACTATTATTACTTTAATTATATTAATAATACTAGTATTGATCATACTACTGACCGTACATCATAATGACGTTACATTACATTGAAACAAGACACCTGTAGTTGTTTTTTCTCTTTGTGGTTGTTTTTTTCCCGCTTCATGGTCATTTTGCTTGTCTTTGTCATTTTGCTTGTCTTTGGTTTCTTTGAGTCTTAAAATTATATTAAAATTATATGATAATACAACGATTACACATAATTATTCCTGAAATACTCAAAACAGCTTCACTATTCATACACAAGATGGCAGCACAGGCTGCAAACAGGGTTAATAAGTAGTGGAACTGGTGTAGGGTGATTCTTAAATAATTAATATAACATACAATTTATCACACTGTATACAAACAGACAGACTATACTTCTTATTTTCTTTAAGTTTTATTTGAATTAACCAATTCTTATAAACAAAACTAACAGCTCTAAGTCAAATAACTATTTTTCTATATGTACCAGGAACATCCTGGGGAATTATCAGGAAGGTCCAGACCTCTGAGGTTTAGTTTCCCCGCATTAACGTCTAAATATGGTTTCAAAGTTCTCAACACTGTCAGGAAGAACGTTTGTTGTTTGTAGATTTTTTAATTTTTTTTATCTTGCTTTATGTTTTATTTGCCTTGTAAAGTGTCCTCAGGTTGTAAGGCACCTAAAAGTAACATGTATTATAATTATTTTTATTAAAGCCTTGGAATAAAGAATTAGACATTACATAAGTTGAGAAATGTCAATATATAATGGTGGTTATTTAGCTTTATTATAGATACTGTTAAAACCTGGAAAATCATGTTAAACAATCGATTCTATTGTCAAAACTTTTTATAAAACATGAGAATTTGAGCTGTAGTTTTGTGTGTAATGTTCAACAGTGGCACACAGTTCACTGCAGTTAACATTAATTAGATTATTTCATGTGGTTTTGTATTGACTTGTTCTAAAGCAATATATAAACAGTATCAATAAAAATACTGGATATAATTTACCACAAAACATGAATCATCACACCGACACGGAGGTAAAAGTTCACTCACTTTATATTTAACAAAAAGAAAAAACTCAGCATTTCATCAGTTACAACAGCTTATGGTGGCAGCTGGATGGGCTGTACAGGTCCATCGGATACTCTGGTTTACAGGTAAAGCAGTCATCGTATAAAAACGTAGAGTTAGTGGAAATTAAATGAACATGACGAACCAAATGTTGGTCATCTCCAAAAACGTCCTCGCAAAGCACCATGGGATCAAAACGGATGAAGGACATTTAAAAAAAAAAAAAAAAAAAAAAAAAAAAAAACACGACACAAACTTCTGTTTTTCCTGTTTGAACCTCCGAGAAACCTGGAGACAAAAGTGCTTTCTTTAAAAAAAAGAAAAAAGAAAAAAAGAAAATGACTCAGCCTTTTTCAATCTTTTTACATTTCTACTTTCTTTGACCTTTTTCACCCACGTTCCTCACAACCTGTTCAAAAAGTCCAAGCTCAGACCGTCGACTCTGACGACACAGAGGCGTTTGATTCGTCTCGGTTCTGTCTGATGACGTGTTTTTATTTGTTCCTTCAAACCAAACGAAGCTTTGACAGAGTCTGGAGGGACGAGATTCTGGTAAATGAATCCAGTAAATGAACAGAGCAGAAGAATTGACATTTTAAGATTTTTAGTTGTAAAAGTTGGAATTAAATTTCTGTTGAGATCATGATCTTGTTGATTTTTGATGTCAGATAGTTTCAGGTTTCAATCAAAATGTCTGTTTTATCTACACAAACGTCTTATATTTAATATTTGGCATCTAGTGGAAAAAAAGTTTTGGTATTTACCAAAACTGTTATTGAATCAAGATTAATAACCAAATATTTAAAAATTCTAAATGATACCCAGCTCTTCACATCAGGAACGTTACTGCTCTTAATTTAACATCATTTACATCATCATAGCTTTTAATTTCGACAAGATGATTTCTGGATTCCATCAAGTTCTTATTTTGGATCCTTCAAATATTAAAGTCAATATATAAAACTCTAATTACTTAATTTTATCACCATGTTTTAACATTTCAGATTTCAGACTAACAGCTGTTACCTGTAAATTCACAGAAAAAAAACTTTTCCAGTTCACGCACAAAAATATAAAAAGTTAATTATTAACTTTTAATTTGAGGCTTGATGCTTTTAAACTGAAGGAACAACAAAAACAAAAACCCGTCACCATCCAGACTCTGAAAAACCTGATGTTACCATGTTTCACCACGTCGGCCATCTTTGTTTTGGACTCTTCTAAAACACACAAACCAAACGTCCACCTTTACACAACAGTTCACTCCAGCTGCTCGACAACGACGACGTTTTGTACCAGAAATCAGTTAAAAAAATAAAAGTCCTGTAAAGTGCAGTTAGCGAATGAGAACCTCTCCCAAAAAAAACAAACAAAAACAAAAAACAAAAACGGTTTAATCTGATGTGTGTGTGTGTGTGTGTGTGTGTGTGTGTGTGTGTGTGTGTGTGTGTGCGCGCAGTCGGCCTGAAACACACCTGGGTGTGTCGGTCAGTGATTGTACCACAGGTAGCTCTCAGCTGGTGGACAGGTGTGGGCAGATGTGGAGGACGTACGGAGGCAGCAGAGAGACAAAAATATACGTTCATGACTTTTGGCATCGTCACTGGTTTGTAGTGGTTTGAGTTTCTGACGTTTTGATTTTCTGCACAATCTGAGCGAGCCTCAAAATATCACTGCATTGTAGAAAATTTAATTTTAAATCCCTAAAATCTGATTCTCTTTAACAAATCCAGAAAGATCATTTCAAATCTTCTTCACATAAAATAAAGACAATGACTGACGGGTCCAAGACAATAAACTGTGCGCAGAAATTAACATCTTGTGCTCAAATAATTATATTTTGTGTAATTATCTTGTGTGAATAAGATTATTAAAACCTCACACTTCAGCACTTTAAGGACTCCGTAGTTTCTTTGTCAATATTGACGATTGTTTCTGGAGAAACAGGAAGTCGAATCATCTCAACCAGATGCTGCAGTTTTTCAACATTTCAAAACAAAGTCACTGAATAATTTGAACTCAAACTAAATGAGTTGAACAGCTGAACATCAAACACTGAATGAACATTTAATTTGGTCAAACTGATTTTAGATTGTTTTCTATTTAATTAAATTGTTGAATATTTGTTTTCAGACATTTGACAAATTTGTAGAAAACGTGCAAAAATGTTTCAATTACATCTAAAAGGTTCAGATGACACCGAGTATGAAATTCAAATTTTCTTAAAGGGGCAATGTTTCTTTAAATGTCTAAAAGTTCCTCCACAGACTGAGACGATGGTTTCTGTGATTTCAATGTGAGAAATAAAAGGAAAGCAGCTCTTAGTGAGATCGGGACTCTGAACATGGAGATATGTCGGAGACGTGTTTGCTTGTAAAGCGTTAGATTGTCTTCAGATTCATGCTGGTGTCGTATTTTCTCTTTGACCTCAGGGCGGGAAACACGGCGACGCTCCTGCGACGATCAGAACGAGGCGTCTGGTCGTCGCGAGAAAGAAACAAAAGACTAAAAACAGATCCACAAAAAACAAAACAGAAACAAAAACAAGATTGTTGACACGAGCGTCGTCAAGGCAACAGAGTCGACGCCGCCTCAGGCTCCACCTCTGGTCCCAGCTTCAGCTTCAGGGTTTTCTGCCGCCACACGGTTAAAAAGATGATTTTGGCACAAACAGTCCTTCAAACATCAGGATGACTCGACACGAACAGACACTGAAACCTGGATATGTTCTTCGATTTGACTGATCTGAGATTGTCGCCGTACGTTTGGACTGATATTCTGTAGAAAAATATAATGAGGCAATATAAAAAAAGACGGAATGAAAAGTACTGCAAGAATTCAATGGATAGATTTACAATGATTTTTCTATATAGCTTATAAATACGTTATCTACACAATATGTGGTACAAAAATACTATAGAGCATTTAGTGGGCACTGGATTTCCTTTGTGTTTTTTTTCCTCGAAGTAACAACAACAACAACAACAACAACAACATAAAAATAAAAAAAAAAGATATGAAGATGTGTAACTGGTCAGGCACAAGGTCGAGTTCTTGGTGGGAAACGCTGCTTCCTCCACGTGTGAAGAGACGGGGATTAAAGAGCAGAAGAAGAAGTAACATGAGGAGGAGGAGGAGGAGGAAGATGATGCTCCCTGCTGTGCAGCTTTGGGTCGTTTTGGTTTAAATCCTGTCTGAGCTTCATGGTGATGAAGACGATGTCTGGATGTGAGTCGTGCTGCAGCGACCGGATCTCAAACGTTTAGTGGAAACTTGTTTTAGTGTTTGTACGGAGGCCCACAGGGGACAAAAGGAGGTCTGGGTCGCTTCTAGCAGACGCCTGTTGGCTGGGTGTTTTCACACGTCATGTGCTCTTGTCCTCTCTGGGCCTCCGTAGCGTTCAGTCCTGGTCTGATCGGCTGATAAATATGTGCCTCAGTGTTATTGCTTCAGCTCAGACCTGGTCCTGGTCTTCAGGACTCACATCCAATCAGACACGATCCTGATCCTCTGATGACGAGGAGGTCAAATCAGATCAAAGACCCAGAACCGCGTCCTCAGCCGGCCCCTCCCTCCTCGATCCAGTTCACATGGTAACTACAGACAAGATGGCTGCCGGGCGGCGCAGGCGGAGCTCTTCCTGTAGCTGTGGATGTTTTTCATATTTGGCATCAGATAAGTTAAAACGTTTCACCGTGTGCTTCGTGTCCTTCAGCCTCTTTTCTCCTGCTTTAAGGCAACTTATATTTGTGATGATTTTAATAAAACCTTTTCTTAAAAAATGTACAAATTTCTTAATACAAACCTCCATCATCAGTAAACACTGTATAGAAAATATATAAATATGCTTTTCTCTTTTTCAATGTACAAATGTTCTGCAGCTCCGTTTCTCTTTGTCTCCTTTTTGTCTCCTCCGCTCGCGTCAGTCTCTCTTTCCCATTTTTAACCTCATATATGCACAATTGCTATTTACAGTGAGGGGGCGGAGCTGTGTTGAGGGGGGCGGGGCGTTTGGCTCACGAGGAGTCCGTGCAGGGCGACGGCGGCGGCGGGTAGAGGTGGTGGGAGTAGCTGCGCTCGGTGTAAGGCGACGGTGGGCAGCTCTCACAGTTCTCCTCCGCCGACAGGTACTGGCTGCGGGGCGTCGGCGGCGGCGGGAAAGGCTCCGAGTCGTAGTTGAGGTCGCTGGTGTAGCCCTTGGCGGCGGCGGCGGCGGAGGCAGCGGTGCTGGACTTGAGCGGCGCCCGGCGTCCAGGTGTGTAGTCGCTGTCGCACACATCAGTGCTGCAGGGGGTGGTGGGCGGGGCAAAGTGGCGGTAGGTGTAGGGCCGGTAACTAAGAGACGGAAACAACAGCAATTAACAAACTGACACCGGATCAGCTGCTACAACAACTTAATTACTCTGAGTAAACAGCTGTGGGCGGGGCCAGCAGAAAACACCTGTTGTAGACACGCCCACCAAAACAATCCAACTTCCGTTTAAATGAAGCTTCATGTAGAATATTTTCATCTTCATCTTCCCGCCAAAACAAAGTGAATTTATCTCTTCCTGATTCTCTCAGCTGATCTGCGGCTTCGTTCAACAGATGTTGGATTGTGTTTGTGTGTGTCTTTTAAAAGTGTCTAAAACAGGTGTTTTGTTCTGGCCCCGCCCACAGCAGCTCGTCCTCCCGCTGCTCTAAACTGACTGAACATGGCGACCTCACACAACCCGACTGTCCCTGTAGACTTCAAATAAATATGGAGTTTTAATGTTGAACAAACTGAACTTTAATCTGAATGAAGGAAAAGTTCCACAAAGTTCAGATAAACATGTTTTATCTCTTCTGTTAGACGTGAAGAGATAGAAAATCAAACATCTCTTCATCTGTTTCAGTGTGTGACTTGTTTTTCTGTCTCTGTGGAAACTGTTTCCACCCCGAGCTGAGAGCACTACGTTATTACATGAAGCTTTTTTATGTTTCAGTATCATAAAGTGAATTAAAAACATGAAACCAGAGTCACTAGCAGCAAAGATAAAGAGAGAAAACACTTCAGGAACTGAACGTCCCGTCTGTGTAAATGACACGACGCGTTTTAAAACACGGCGGCGCTTCAGAGTCGTGTTGGTGTTAATTCACTGTTTGACCGGTCAGTCGTGTTCAGAGCAGCAACTACATTTAGTCTCTTTAGTGGAAACACAAGTGAAGGCTCTGGACTTCCTGGAAGAGTTCCTTTAGCCCCGCCTCTTCCCACAGGAATCTAAACACACTTTCACTTTCCGACATAAACGACCTCGGCTGCGAGCCGAAGCCGACATCAGACTCAGTCAGAGTGTTTCAGGTTTCAACACGAACAGAGAGAAGAAAACACTCGGGGGGATTGTTGTAAACGTTCACATGTGCTGCAGGAATTCATCCAAGACCCAGATCCTGCAGCCGGATCACATTTCCAGACCAGATCCAGGACTCTGGTCCTGAGCGCACGGAGGAGGAGCGGTGGTTACCTGTAGGATCTGTGTGTGGAGGGACTGTTGGACGAGTAGCCGAACTCCATGGTGTACTGAGAGCGAACGGTGGCCGGAGACGGAGGAGGATTCAGGATCTGAAACAAAGGAAATGTTGATGTCAAGATAGAAATCTGTAACGAGGAGAGAAGAAATCACAGGACGAGGAAACTGAACCGTTTCATATGAGACAGACTGACACAGGAAACTGATGTTATATATATACTGAAGTATATACATATATATACATTTACACTGTGTATAAATACAGCAGCTAGTTATAAAGTTTTTTCTTTTTTGTTGTTATTTTTCTGAGAAATAAAGGATCAAAGTTCAACAGATGAACTCGTGTTGCATCGCAGTTGTTTACATAAAGTTTTGATCATGTGATGCCGTCAGTTGTTTTTGCTGTTATTGTGTGTGACATCACCGTCGCTGTGTCAGCGTTGTGTTTTAAGTCTCTGACTCTCAGATCTGAAACATCAGCTTCATGCTCCGTGAAGGAAACTGCATCATTTCCATTAAATGAATAAATACATTTAAAAATGAACTAGAAAGACTCGGCTGTGTGATTAAAACATGAATAACGAGCCTGATAATTAACGTGTTTGATTGATCGATAATATAATAATTATGAAAACTGAGACAAAGTTTAAACTCAGTTTCTGATTCACTGAAAGAACAAATGAAATATTTATTATGATTCATCCATTAATGGAAACTCCTCTTTTATTTTGAAATGTTTCCCTGAGGAAACACGGACAGTGGTGCTGATGGCGAGGAGGCGTGACATCATCGCGGTCCGGACCTTCAGCAGTTAATCAGTGTGAAGCACTTCCTGTGTGTCTCACCGGGGGGAAGTAAGTTCCTTTGGTGCTGGACGAGCTGCTGGACGACGCTCCGGTGACGTGGGCTCGGTCGTACGGAGGTCCGCTGCTGCCACCCATGATGCTGAGCGAGCCAATCACAGACTTCCCTCTGGACATACCTGCACAGGTGTGAAAACAGACGTTAGCGTGGTATTCATCTGAAGAAGAAGATACGTGACGGGGTGCGTTTGTTTCGTGCGTCTGACCGGGCAGCGAGCTGGACAGCGAGCTCGGGTGCGGCACGTATCCCAGCGGCACCGACGACGGCCCGTGAACCACGAAGTCGTTGGTGACCGTCTCGCCGTCGTCCTTCATCTGCGGACAGAGGACGCGCTGACACACGAAGTACACGGCGCCCACAACAAACAGCGCCATGACCACGCCCACGATGGAGCTGATGGTGTTGTTGGGTGGAGGAGGCGGCTCCTCGGTCGCGTCTGACACCACAGAAGAAGAAGAAGAGACGTTAAATCACAAACGACCTGTGGGAAACATCTGGACGTGCAGATGTGGGCGTGTTCGGACTCACAGCAGCCGTTCTCGTCGGAGCTGTCCGTACAGTCCACGTTGTTGTCGCACTTCTTGTGTTTCCCGATGCACTGACCGTTAGAGCAGGTGAACTGGTCCAGAGGACACCGCACTGCAACACGCACACACACACACACACAGCGTCAGCACATCTGGCTCCCACATCACCTCTGACCCTCCAGATGTGGGACAGGTGAGGGTGTTACCTGTCACACCTTCACACTTGTTCTCGTCGGAGCGGTCCTGACAGTTGAACTCCCCGTTGCAGCGGAGGCTCAGGTCGATGCACTGGCGGCTGTCGCACTGGAACTCGGACTCGGAGCAGACGGGACAGTCCTCCTCGTCGCTCTTGTCGTCGCACTCGGCGTAACCGTCGCAGCGCCACGCCTGAGGGATGCAGTCCACCTCGCCGGACGTGCAGGAGAACTGCTCCGGGGAGCAGGTGGGGGGCTCTGAGGACGACACACACACACACACACACACACACACACACACACAGACTGTGAGCTTCAGCCCTGTGAAAGCTGAGTAAGGGGACCTTGAGTCGAGGTCTCTCACCTCCACAGGAGAGCTCGTCCTGCAGCAGCACCAGGTGGACGGGACACGAGCAGCGAGTCGTCCCGTCGCCCTTCACGATGCAGATGTGTGAGCAGCCGCCGTTGTCCCAGGTACACGGGTGTTTACCTGGACAACAAGGTCACAGGAGGTCAGGTGAGTCCGTTTAGGTCAACAGGAAATCATCCTGGCTCCATGTCATGTGATCAATTTGATTTACAACATTTATCATAAGTATTCTTCGATTTATTTTATTCATTTCTGTTCTGCAGACGACCCTCCGGTCGGAACCACTGGAGACGGATCCTCACAATATATTGATCGGATGTAAAGATCCCAGACATGTATTGATTTAACTTCCTGACACCAGGCTCTAAGCCGTATTCCTGAGTGGATGTGTGGTGAGTTCAGGGTCAGTGTCTCTGTGGTGACTCACTGTACTCCCTCATGTCCAGCTCGTGGACGGCGTGGATGTCGCTCAGGTAGGCGATGCGCGCCTGGATCTTGGTGCGTCCCTCTCGCGTCGTCTTGTCGATGCGCTCGATCATCTGCTGCTGCTTGTCGATCCAGTACAGGTGGTTCCCGAACACCGTCAGCCCGACCGGCTGCAGGATGTTGGAGTCGGCGATCACGATCCGATTGGCTCCTGGATTTTCAAAATAAAACCACCGGGGAAAAAAACAAAACAAAAACAAGGTTGTAGGGCAAAAAACTTCAGGAAAATAGGCAACAAAAGGGGTGAGAAACTGAGGGTGAGGCAGGAGGGGAGGCAGGAGGAGTGGACAGTGACACACCCAGGTCAGCTACAGAATAACAACCATTAATAAAGAAAAATTTATATATAAATCAATAAAACCTTCAGACACATCTGGAGATACAGATGCTGATTCTCAGGTCAGGAGGAGCAGCTGAAAGCTCAGGGAGGAGTAAGTGAGTTTGCTCAAAGGTCCAGACGAGACCTTCAAGCTGTTACTGTGGTTCCGTTAAAGAACGTGCAAATAAATATTAGAAAACAGTTCATAGTAATATTCAATTATTTACTTTTAATTCACTTTGTTCGTTATTAAAACTCCATTATTTGTTCATGTGTTCATGTGATCATGTGTTCATGTGATCACGTGATCACATGAACACGTGATCATGTGATCGACGATAGAGTCACGTTAATGTTTTTATTATTGCAGTTAAAATCTAGTTTCTTCCATTAGTGAACTGAGAGATAAATCAGTCCAACTGATGATTTCAGTGGTTCAAGTGTGACACCAGCATGTTTCTGGTCCTGGTCCTGGTCCTGGTCCTGGTCCTGGTCCTGGTCCTGGACTGGACTGGACTGGACTGGACTGGACTGGACTGGACTGAGATCTACTGTCATTACTTCCTGTTCCTGTTGTTGATGTAACCGTCCTGGCGGAGAATCACAGGAATGTTCTGAGCTCCAGGCTCGAGGTCAACGACCTTTACATCAGGTTGTTTGTTTGTGAGCGTATTGATGGTATTGATCATATTGATGGTATTGATCATATTGATGCTAATGATAGTATTGATGGTATTGATCGTATTGATGGTATTGATCATATTGATGGTACTGATTGTATTGATCATATTGATGGTATTGATCATATTGATGGTACTGATTGTATTGATCATATTGATGGTATTGATCCTATTGATGGTATTGATTGTATTGATCATATTGATGGTATTGATCATATTGATAGTATTGATTGTATTGATCATATTGATGGTATTGATTGTATTGATCATATTGATGGTATTGATGATATTGATTGTATTGATGGTCTCCAGCCCCTGCAGGTCCCTGATGTAACCCCGTACGGACAGCGAGGTGACTCACCGGAGAGGTCGCTGCTCTCGATGCGGCGCAGGTCCGAGTCGACCCAGAACAACTTCCCCACCTCGTTGTCGATGGCCAGAGCGACGGGTTTCCCCAGACCGCTGAAGAACAGAACCTCGCGCTCCGTCCCGTCCAGCGCCGCCCGCTCGATCTTCGGGGAGCGCTCCAGCAGGTTGGTGAAGTACATGTACCTGCAGGAGACAAGGAGGTTCAGTCAGAACCGCGAGTCCAAACCGCTTCAGAGGATCTGAGTCTCGCTGGATGTTTGTCTCTGGCTCCGGAGGAACCAGAACATCTGCAGAATTCATTTGTCAACCACACAACAACCCAGAGATCGCCGCACGAACCCCGGCCCGAAGGAAACCCTGCAATTACAGCTCCAAACAAGCGAGTCGGCACCGCCGGGCCACGCCGGCGGAGAACAAACGAGAGAACAAATGACGGAGTGATCGGGAACCAGAACGCTGCAGGACCGTGAAGGACACGGTTCACACAGGAACATCTGACGCTCTTTAAAAAAGCTCCTGCGGCTCATTTAAGATCCGACTGAAGAACAAAGACTCATTCAGGTGATGGCGTCTCTCCACGTCCTGGAACAGCCAGGTAGCTGTGAGCCAATCAGAGCTTTCCTCTCACCCCCTCATGTAAATAACCAGAGTCACCGCCTCTGCCACTCAGATACATCCCTGTCAGAAAATATTAACCGTTTGTGTGAAGTCTTGAGTTATGGCTTTGTGAGGTCACACTGACCTTGACCTTTGACCTTTGACCCCCAAAATCTAATCACTTCGTCCTTGACTCCTAATGAATGTTTGTGCTGAATCTGAATTAGTTCGTTTTCTGGCGTTAGTGAGACAACGCGTCCACGAGAATCAGACAGACAGACAACCTGAAAACAACATGGCTGCCGCTCTGACAGCCGCTGGCGTGGACACGTGATGAATAAAACAGGAAGTGTGCGCGCTCTGACTCGGCTGTGGACACTCACCCCCTCTCTGGGTTGACGACGATGGCCCGGGGCTTGTCGTGCTCCCCCCGCAGCACCACGCCCACCCTGCTGCCGTCCGTGCGGGTGACGTTGATGACGTTGGTGACCTCGCTGGTCCAGTAGATGAAGCGGCTGTAGATGTCGATGCTCAGGTCGTACAGCTGCAGGCCCTGGCTGGCTCCGCCCACAGAGCTCGACACCACAGTCATACTCTGAGTCAGAGACAGACACAGGTCAGGAA
>NW_019525418.1:314455-315181 GCF_002814215.2 Seriola lalandi dorsalis | reverse complement strand
CGATCTGACAGTTAACTGAGGAATCAGTTTTATCTGCTTCAACAGCTGAGAGAACCGCGGAGAACATCTGCAGATGTTTACACCTTCTCAACATCTGGATAGAATAAGATCTTGACTGTGTCCATCAGGTCAATGCCGTCTGTCTGAGACCTTCTGGTTAATGAACTGCAGGTTAAAATGTGGCGTAACGCCGTCTCACCGCTGCACGTCTTGTTGTCGAAGTTGAGGGAGAAGTGGGCGGGGCAGCCGCAGACGAAGCTGCTGACGGGCACGGCGAGGCAGAGGTGGGAGCAGTGTCCGTTGGTGGAGGCGCAGGCGTTCCAGCCGCCCTGTCTGGACGAGTGAAACACCAGGATGTCCATGACGTAGTCCAGGTGGCCCTGGATGACGGTGCGGTTCTGACCGCTGGTCTTGTTGGCGCGCTCGATGCTGCGCTGGCTCCAGTCGGTCCAGTAGATGTAGTCCTGGTACTGGGTGAGGCCGAACGGGTGAGGGAGGTCGTCAGCTATGACCTCACGCTCCTGACCTGAAGGAGGGAAACAGACGGAGGAAGAAGAGGAGTTAATCACGTTGACAAATATTCACTGGAAACTTCATTCCAACAATTAACAAAAGAATTAATGAAACATTCCTTAAAGCTCCTCCAGTGTAAAGGTCTGTGTCCATGTGTAGTGTGATTATAGATTATAGATCAGCTCTAGCTTCTATATTAATACTGTGAAAGTA
>NW_019525418.1:309485-314435 GCF_002814215.2 Seriola lalandi dorsalis | reverse complement strand
GGGGGGGGGGGGGGCAGTGTGAGTGTCATGTGTAACAGAGATCAGACGCTCACCTGGTTCCCGTCCTCCTGCGCTCGGCGGATCACGTTCTGCTTGGAGTCGATCCAGTACAGCTGTTTGTCCAGAGGGTCGTAGTCGATGGCGCGGACGTTCCTCAGGCTGTGGATGGGCAGGATGATGTCGGGACTCTGCTGCTCGTCGATCACCATGCGGTTGATGGCGGTTTTCTGACTGAACAGCAGGAAGGAGGTGGGAGCTGAGAGACAGAGGAGGAGAGACGCCGTCATTACATCACCAGAGGAAATAAACATGTTCAGGTCGTCCCGACTGACAAACACTCAGGTTCATGTCAGTAAACGTCTCGTCTGTTTTAATCCTCATGTGATCAAATCTGTTGGCGTGAACGTGGCGCCGTCTTAGTTTCAGCAGCATTTTATTTCTTTAAGTCACTTTTATTTTCTGTTTTCTTTAAAGTCAAATCACAACAGAAGTTTTGTCGAGGTCTGTCTCTCTCCACCTGAACAACAGGATGATGATTGTGTTCTGACTCAAAGGTCATAAAACTTACTGGAAGATTTCGGCCTCTGAGAAGCAGCGTGAACACAGGAGGAAGAGAAACACGACAGAAGTGGAAGCACGAAAACATCTGGAATACTAAAAATATAAAGTATATTTAACTAAAACTCTCAGCGACTGGAGCAGCGGCGATCTGACAGTTAACTGAGGAATCAGTTTTATCTGCTTCAACAGCTGAGAGAACCGCGGAGAACATCTGCAGATGTTTACACCTTCTCAACATCTGGATAGAATAAGATCTTGACTGTGTCCATCAGGTCAATGCCGTCTGTCTGAGACCTTCTGGTTAATGAACTGCAGGTTAAAATGTGGCGTAACGCCGTCTCACCGCTGCACGTCTTGTTGTCGAAGTTGAGGGAGAAGTGGGCGGGGCAGCCGCAGACGAAGCTGCTGACGGGCACGGCGAGGCAGAGGTGGGAGCAGTGTCCGTTGGTGGAGGCGCAGGCGTTCCAGCCGCCCTGTCTGGACGAGTGAAACACCAGGATGTCCATGACGTAGTCCAGGTGGCCCTGGATGACGGTGCGGTTCTGACCGCTGGTCTTGTTGGCGCGCTCGATGCTGCGCTGGCTCCAGTCGGTCCAGTAGATGTAGTCCTGGTACTGGGTGAGGCCGAACGGGTGAGGGAGGTCGTCAGCTATGACCTCACGCTCCTGACCTGAAGGAGGGAAACAGACGGAGGAAGAAGAGGAGGAGTTAATCACGTTGACAAATATTCACTGGAAACTTAATTCCAACAATTAACAAAAGAATTAATGAAACATTCATTAAAGCTCCTCCAGTGTAAAGGTCTGTGTCCATGTGTAGTGTGATTATAGATTATAGATCAGCTCTAGCTTCTATATTAATACTGTGAAAGTATCAAAGCCTCAGTCCACAGAGAAATGCACACAGCCTGTATTCAGAAACTGAGCCTTAAAACCAGCCGTCAGGACTTCTGGAACTTTGTGATGTCACAACAAAGCAGTCACCAAGCCCCGCCCACCTGGACCCACCATCCAAACAATTTTGAAATTATCATTATTGGCCCGTGAGTTTGGGGCTTGTCTCCACATTAGAGGGATCACTGCAGTGAACTCATGAACTATTTCATCAGCAGATCGTTTCAGAAAAGTTTCAAACTTTTCAAAACTTTTAAAAAAATGTTAAGATCATGTGACGATGCAGCAGAGCTGCTCGGTTCAGCCTTTTCTAACTGGAAACACACAAAGAAAGTGAGAAACACGGAGAGAAACACGAGACCAACATCTCTCAACTTCTCTTCTTTTCTACTAAAATCTACAAATGAAAAGAGCGAACCGGATCAGAGCCAGGTGTCAAACTTTACGCTGCCACAGAGAAGAAGCTGAGAAAATAATAAAGGCCTCTGGTGCAGCACACATCTGCCCAGAGAGGCTATTTTCTGTCCTCGCCGCCCCGCGCCAACACTGAGGCTATTTTCCTGCACACAAAATTGGTAGTGTTGTAAGAGCAGTGTGAGCGTGTGCAGAGCCCGGAGTCTAATAGCAGTCTGGTTTGAGGAGTTTTGTGTGAGGAATTATTTTGGTCCTGGTCTTCGTCCACCCACGTGCTGAGAGGGAACACTTCAGGACACAGCGACACAGCACAGCAGCTTTTGTTTCAGCTGCACTTTGAAGTTTCCTCCCATAAATATAGGAACAGAGCGAGCGGCTAATGCAGAACATGTATCTGCTCCGTCATCCGAGAGCAGCGCTCATCATGTACGTGACCACATGGCTCGCAGCGGTTATATAACGCAGAGAAGAAGAGCGGCCACTGACACAAACATCTCTGAACTCACAAAACTTTAATTTCAGGCTGATTAGGAGGAAAGGCTCCGCCCACACCACCACGTTTTCATTCTAAACTATTATCCATCGCATCGCAGCTTCGTCTCATCCACGTGAAGCTCTTGAAGACGTGATTTGATGTGGCGGTTTGGAAAGATGGAGTAAAGAGGGAAGCGAGGGGAAGAGAGAGGTCAGAGGAAACGACACAAACTGTCTGAAGTTTGAATCATGTCGAGCTGAAAAACAACAACAACAACAACAACAACAACAACGTCAGTGTTTCAGCATCTCAGCAGCATCATTAACACCTCGGTGACTTACAGTCACATCCAGCTGGAAACGAGTCACAAGTTTACAAGGTGAATTCATCAGAAAGTCTAAAGTTCTCCGTCTCTTTTCCTCCCTGTACTGAAAACATCCTGCGTGTGAACTGAAGCGTGATGTCATCATTACCGACCACCTGACCCACGTCCAGCCAATCGCAGCAGGCGATATCAAAAACACCTGTGCAATCAGTCGGGGAATCAAACCGATCACAGGCCTGTGTCCATGTTGTTGTGATTGAACAGATCAAATGTTTCCAGATTCTCGTGTGAAGGCGGCACGTGTTATTTCGACCTGTTGCCACGGCGACGGTAATGTAAACACCTCACACAGTCATGGAGCAGGAATGCGGGCTCGCCTGCGTGAGATCGACCGCTGACGCGTTGAGCCCGGTTCAACTGGTTTTGAGTGTCGCCGGACCGGTTCCATTCAGACCAGTGACAGAGGAGCCGACGTCGGCCTGAACGTGGCCCAACGACGGCAGCATGACCAGAGCCATAAAGACTACACACACATAAAGACTCAGGTGGACGGGTAACATCCAGGAAGTAGTTTAACTAGTCACATGGTTAAAACGGGACCAGCTGAGCGTCACGGCGGTTCAGTGGCTGAGACGTGAAACGTCCAGAGTTCGAGTCCAGACGCAGACATGAGCTGATTCTTCCACAGTTACTGACACTGACTGTTAATTAAAGACAAGTGGCTCAAAATGAGAGAAATCAGCTTCACATGATTCTAAATGTTTCACAACAACGTTCATTCAAAAGTTCCACATTTTAAAACTGACTTTGTTATTTTTATATTTAGTTTGTTGCTTTTCTGAAATGATTTGTTTAACAGAAACAGTTCCAGTTAACCGGGTTAACGTCAGATAACTGGATCCTTTAATTCAAACGTCCACCTGGAGAAGAAGCTGGAGACGATCCGATTATTGATTACTGATTGATAATTACCGAGCATGTTGGAGGACTCGATCAGCGTGGTGTCCAGGTCGGTCCAGTACAGGCGCCGCTCTGCGTAGTCGATGGTGAGTCCGTTGGCCCGGCCCACGTCGGCCACCAGCGTGATGCGCCCCGTCCCGTCCATCGCCGCCCGGTCGATCTTCGGCTTCCCGCCCCACTCGGTCCAGTACATGTACCTGGGGAGAACAGGTGAACGCAGGTCAGGTCTTTGATCCACCGTCGCCGTAGTTACGCAGTTGATCAGTGTCTCACCCTTCAGCAGGATCCAGAGCCAGAGCTCGAGGACTGTCCAGGTCCTTCCAGACGAGGACCTGCCGGTGCTGCCCGTCCAGTTTGGCCACTTCGATGCGGTTGGTGCCGGTGTCGGCCCAGTACAGGTTCTTCCCCAGCCAGTCCACCGCCATCCCCTCAGGGTAGTCCAGACCAAACTCCACCACGTGCTCCAGAGCGCTGCCGTTCATGAAGGCCCGGCTGATGGTCTGTGTGTGTGTGTGTGGGGGGGGGGGCAACAAAGGTTAAAGGTCAGATTAAAGGTCAGGAACAATAAGAAACTGAAGGCTGGAAAGAAGAAGGAGGAGGAGGAGAAGAAGAAGAGCTGACCAGCTCCTCCCTCCCTCACCTTCAGAGTGATGTCGGTCCAGTAGATGCGGTTGTCTGTGACGTCGAAGTCGAGCGCCGACGCCTCCTTGACGCCGGTGAGCGGGATGGCCACGTTGTTGTTGTTGGTCTCCAGGGAGATGCGGCGGATGTCGGTGTGGCGGGAGAAGAGCAGGAAGGCCTCGGGGACGATGCAGGTCCTCATGTCGGCGATGAGCTCCAGGCCGATGGGACAGCCGCACTGGACGCCCTGAGGCTTGTAGAGGCAGAGGTGACTGCAGCCGCCGTTACTGTCCGCACACGGGTTCGTACCTGAGGACGGACAAAAGACAACACACACACTTTCAGCTCACGTGAAATACCTGAACATTCATTTTTACGAGTCAACGATTCTTCAAAATAAAACTTATTATTAATCTGTGAAATCTACAACAAAACCTCAGGAGGAGCCGTGACCCTGCTTCAACAGTTTGACCCTGTTTTCAGAGAGGAAAATAAAATCAAGGTTGAACTGAATGTTTCTGTAGAAAACAGACTCATCGACAGGAAACAGGAAACAGGATTCACTGTCAGCTGTCGGATCCAGTCCTACAAAGACTCGTTATCAAACCTCTGAGGAGACGACAGGAAGAAGACCAGGGGAGTCCAGAGAGGAGGCGAGGAATGAGAGAAATTCCCTCTCTGGTCTTCAGATCATTATCTCA
>NW_019525418.1:307183-309398 GCF_002814215.2 Seriola lalandi dorsalis | reverse complement strand
GGGGGGGAGTACAGCAGCTCTCATCAGTGGAGCTCCAGTGTTGAAATATTAATGCTGCCTTCTCCCAGTTCCACACACCCAGAACGAGCCGCAGGATGAAGAGGAACCTTCTACACACCTGAGAACCTGCAGCTCAAACACGGGGCGGTACCCGGCTCTCTAACGGCGCTCAGGGACTCACCGAAGGACTGGTGCACGTATGTGGCCTTGAGTCCCATGAGGTCCGGCAGCTGGTCGATGATGAACTCGCGCTCGGCGGTGCGTTTGTGGACGCGCTCGATGCTGCGGCGCTGCCAGTCCGTCCAGTAGATGTAGTCGCCGAGCAGAGTGAAGCCGAAGATGTGAGGAAGTTTGTCCTCCACCAGCACCCGTCTCCCTGACCCGTCCATGTTCATCACCTGAGGGACAGACAGGTGGAGAGGTGACACACTGAGCATGCCCACAGGACGGCAACACACACACACACACACACACACTCTCACACACACTCTCACACACACACACACACACTCACACACACACTCACACACACACACACACACACACACACACACACACATCGTATCATAGAAACTGGATCTCTGCAGGTTTAAGACTCTGACTGGAACTGGATTAAAACACTGAAGATTTCCTGGAATAAAACTCAAAGAATTTAATAAGTAAATAGAGAAGAGTCACCACAGGTGACTCACCTGTGGTGACTCACCTGTGGTGACTCACTTGTAATGACTCACCTGTGTGCATCATTAAAACCACAGTGACAGTGAATATTAATTAGTGACTTTTGAAATGTATTTTTGCTGCTTTTCTTTATTTAAAAACATCGTCATGTTTTCGACTGGTGACCATGGAAACGAGGACAGTTAATGAGACTGAATTAGTCAATTAATCATGATCCTCACCCTCTCAATAAGTCAAAATATAAATCTATAATAACACAAAGCTGTCACATGTTTTGTTATGACTTTCTTTGTCACCAAATTAAGAGCTGATTATTCCTCCTATCAGAGCCTTCAGAATAAGAGTTTCTGTATTTAAAACCAGGACACACTGAAGTGAAGACGTGAGAGGACACACTGAGGACGTCAGAGGACGCCAGAGGACACACTGAAGTGAAGACATCAGAGGACACACTGAGGACACACTGAGGACGTCAGCTTGAACATCAGTGTGGACAAACCAGACCTACAGGAGTCCACCGTGTTCCTGCTTTTACTTTGAAAAACTTAAGGACACGGCGCGGCGCTGCTGAGAGCCTCCACATTGTGTTCCTGTGTGTGTGGACACTGAGCGTGCTCAGTGCGGCTCCGGCGAGCTGGCAGCACATCGCAGCGCCGCTAATTAGAAGCAACAGCCGGAGCAAACAAACAGCGGCAGCATATGGACGCCACATTTCTCCTCTTCCTCCCTCTGACGTCTCACTTCATCAGAGTCTCTACAGGAGGACCAGGACCAGGACCAGGACCAGGACCAGGACCAGGACCTGAGACCAGGACCTGGACCAGGACCAGGACCAGGACCAGGACCAGAGACCTGAGACCAGGACCAGGACCTGAGACCTGAGACCTGAGACCAGGACCTGAGACCTGAGACCTGGACCTGAGACCAGAGACCAGAGACCAGAGACCAGAGACTAGGACCAGGACCAGGACCAGGACCGAGACCTGAGACCAGAGACCAGGACCAGGACCTGGACCTGAGACCAGGACCATAGACCAGGGCCAGGACCTGGACCTGAGACCAGAGACCAGACCAGAGACCAGAGACCAGAGACCAGAGACCAGGACCTGGACCAGGACCAGGGACCAGAGACCAGAGACCAGAGACCAGGACCAGGACCAGAGACCGGAGACCGGAGACCAGACCAGAGACCAGAGACCAGAGACCAGAGACCAGAGACCAGAGACCAGGACCTGGACCTGAGACCAGAGACCAGAGACCAGAGACCAGGACCTGGACCAGGACCAGGGACCGGAGACCAGACCAGAGACCAGAGACCAGAGACCAGAGACCAGGACCAGGACCAGAGACCGGACACAAAGACTCAGAGTGTGGGACCAGGACGTCAATGTTTGAGTGTCCTCTTTAAACCCAGAGAGACACTGAGTCTCTGCAGAGACCAGGATCTTTATCTTCATCATTGAATAAATTAATTATAAACTCTTATAAACGAGAGAAGTTCCCGCCACAGTTTCTAGAGGAGAAGTGACCGTTT
>NW_019525418.1:302183-304683 GCF_002814215.2 Seriola lalandi dorsalis | reverse complement strand
CACAAGAATAGAACACCCACCTCGATCATGTCCGTCTTGGCGTCTCCCCAGTAGATTTTGCGCTCGTCGTAGTCGAGGGCGAGGCCGTTGGGCCAGCCCAGGGACGTGTTCACCATCACCACCCGCTCCATCCCGTCCAGGTCGGCTCGCTCGATCTTTGGCACCTCCCCCCAGTCGGTCCAGTACATGTACCTGAGCAGGTGGAGAACGTGTCGTCAGTTCATTCTGGAACAAACAGCAGCTTCTTTCCCGTTCCATCATGTTTTATAGTTTGGTTTTAAAATGTGTCAGAAAACAGTAAAAATGTTTCTTTTAATTTATCAAACCGATATTTTATTTAAATGTTTTTTTCAACCTAAAGATTCTGTTTGTTTTTCATGTTCGACAAAGAAAAATGTTTTTATTCTAAACGATCATTTAATCATCAGAGTCGTTGCATTTGTACAAATGTCTCATTAAGATTCAGTTCGTTAAAACCAGAAAACGTCGGTTTGTGAAATTTCACTTGAGAAAATTTAATTAACGATCGATTGACTCAAAATAATCACTGATTCATTTTCTGTCCATTGACTGATGATTGTTTCAGCTGTCCAGGTGCATCCTGGGAAATGTAGGAACACTTCCACCTCTGCTGCTCATTTGTGGATCGTTCTGTTTCTAATCAGTCTCTGATGGATCACATGATTAATGAATATTGATCCATCAGAGACTTCTCTTTTCATTTCTAATAAATGAAGCAAAACCTTTAGAATAAAAAACGAACTGTGTCATAAATCATCGCTCCTGATGATGATGATGATGATGATGATGATGATGAAGACAGCTTCCTCTGTCACATCTGACTGGAGTTATTATAATACAGAAACAATAATGATTGATCTGATGATAAGACGTTTGTTGTTAACGCTGTTATAAAGGTGCATTAAAACTAATAAAGACTTAAGTCACAGTTAAGACCAAAACACGACTGATGATTATCAATGTTATTAATCTATTTCCTGAGGACTGATCAGGGATTAAAGTGATCATCTGTTGACAGACTCACCCGGCCACAGGGTCCAGCACGATGGCTCTGGGCTCGTCCAGGTCTTCAGAGATCAGGATCTTGCGCATGGTCCCGTTGAGCCGGGTCACCTCGATGCGGTCCGTCCCGGTGTCGGTCCAGTACAGATTTCGGGCGATCCAGTCGACGGCGATGCCGTCGGGGTGGTTGACCTGAGACGTGACCACGAACTGGGCATCGCTGCCGTCGGGCAGGGAGCGGCGGATGGCCTTCACCTCGTCGTCCGTCCAGTAGATGTATCCCTCCACCGGGTCGTAGTCGATGGCGATGGCGTGGCGGATGTCGTCCACCTGCAGGATGATGTCAGTGAAGTCGGGCGTGTCCAGAGAGATTCGCCGCAGGTCCGTTCTCCGAGCCAGAAGAAGCATCTGAGTCGCACCTGAGGAGGAGGAGGAGGAGGAGGAGGAGGAGGAGGAGGAGGAGCAGAGAGACCAGGACTCAGACTCAGGTTCTAAAACATCATCATCATTTCACCTGATCAGTGTGAGGTCACTGTGACGTTGACCTTTGACCTTAAACCACCAACGTCTCATCAGTTCATCCTCGAGTCCGAATAAATGTTTTTGCTAAATGTGAAAAAGTTCCGTCAAAGCGTCACTGAGACATCGTGTCCACGAGAACGAGACGACAGACGGACCGCCCAGAAACAATATGGCTGCCGCCCTGACGCCGACGAGGAGGAACAAAAACAACCTGGAAACTATTTAATGATTTTATAGAAAATGGAGCCGTAGGAGGAAAACTGATGTTCATGTTGTTTATCTTTTCTTCATGTGGATTCTGGTTTTAAACTCACGGGAGAGAGAGAACGAGCATGTGTTTGTTGTTGTGTGTGTGTGTGTGTGTGTGTGTGTGTGTGTGTGTGTGTGTGTGTGTGTGTGTGTGTGTGTGTGTGTGTGTGTGGGGGGGGTGTATAATAATGCTAATTGTGTAAAATAGAACTCAGTAAAAACATTGTTGGTCGTTGCAGTAAAAGTACAAACACAGATGAAAATACTTCATATACTCATGTACCAGCAGAAGAACCTGGACTAACTTCAGTTCTACCTTCAGCTCTGTTTCCAAATCATCTGTTCACTGAGTCTGAACCAAACAAGCAACAAATTAGCTCCGTCTTCACATCCCATAATGAACAGTGTGTGGCGTGTCGGGGGGCGGGCGGCGGCGGAGGGTTCCTGGGTTGGAGAGGAGGAGACGTGGCCTGCAGGTCAGACTGTGGCCACGTCCCGCTGCAGATCCTCCGCTTTCAGAAGCAAAGAAAGTGAAACAGCCTCTGACTGAAACAGTTAAACCCCGGCAGTGAAAGGAGGCTTTGTCTGCGGGGGGAGCATGTGATCCCGTCCCTCACAAAAGCTTCCCCGCCTTCGCTCCTCCGTCGCTCGGCAGGCGAGGGTTACTGAACCAAAAAATGTAAATAAAAGAGGCGGGGGGGGGGGG